>NC_139824.1:287500-297500 GCF_963457635.1 Microchirus variegatus
CCCAAAAAGTATCTCTGAATGACTTGAAATTTTACACAGTAGTAGTCAACGTCGCCCTGAACAAGGATCCGTTGAAAATATTCACATATCTCTTAAGGAATAATTGAAATGATTTTTTTTAAATGAGGAAACGATCCATTTGCCCTGATGCATTTTGCACATGTGGTGGTTGAAAAAGCTTACAGCACCTGGTATTCCCAGGCGGTCTCCCCTCCAAGTACTAACCGGGCCCGACCCTGCTTAGCTTCCGAGATCAGACGAGATCGGGCGTGTTCAGGGTGGTATGGCCGTAAGCGGAATAGTAGTCAACAAACACTCTATTTATGCTGATGCACTTTGACAGTGAGCTGACTTTGTTGCGAAAAAAGTCACTTTTTGCCCAAAAAGTATCTCTGAATGACTTGAAATTTTACACAGTAGTAGTCAACGTCGCCCTGAACAAGGATCCGTTGAAAATATTCACATATCTCTTAAGGAATAATTGAAATGAATTTTTTAAATGAGGAAACGATCCATTTGCCCTGATGCACTTTGCACATGTGGTGGTTGAAAAAGCTTACAGCACCTGGTATTCCCAGGCGGTCTCCCATCCAAGTACTAACCGGGCCCGACCCTACTTAGCTTCCGAGATCAGACAAGATCGGGCGTGTTCAGGGTGGTATGGCCGTAAGCGGAATAGTAGTCAACAAACACTCTATTTATGCTGATGCACTTTGACAGTGAGCTGACTTTGTTGCGAAAAAAGTCACTTTTTGCCCAAAAAGTATCTCTGAATGACTTGAAATTTTACACAGTAGTAGTCAACGTCGCCCTGAACAAGGATCCGTTGAAAATATTCACATATCTCTTAAGGAATAATTGAAATGAATTTTTTTAAATGAGGAAACGATCCATTTGCCCTGATGCATTTTGCACATGTGGTGGTTGAAAAAGCTTACAGCACCTGGTATTCCCAGGCGGTCTCCCATCCAAGTACTAACCGGGCCCGACCCTGCTTAGCTTCCGAGATCAGACGAGATCGGGCGTGTTCAGGGTGGTATGGCCGTAAGCTGAATAGTAGTCAACAAACACTCTATTTATGCTGATGCACTTTGACAGTGAGCTGACTTTGTTGCGAAAAAAGTCACTTTTTGCCCAAAAAGTATCTCTGAATGACTTGAAATTTTACACAGTAGTAGTCAACGTCGCCCTGAACAAGGATCCGTTGAAAATATTCACATATCTCTTAAGGAATAATTGAAATGAATTTTTTAAATGAGGAAACGATCCATTTGCCCTGATGCACTTTGCACATGTGGTGGTTGAAAAAGCTTACAGCACCTGGTATTCCCAGGCGGTCTCCCATCCAAGTACTAACCGGGCCCGACCCTGCTTAGTTTCCGAGATCAGACAAGATCGGGCGTGTTCAGGGTGGTATGGCCGTAAGCGGAATAGTAGTCAACAAACACTCTATTTATGCTGATGCACTTTGACAGTGAGCTGACTTTCTTCCGAAAAAAGTCACTTTTTGCCCAAAAAGTATCTCTGAATGACTTGAAATTTTACACAGTAGTAGTCAACGTCGCCCTGAACAAGGATCCGTTGAAAATATTCACATATCTCTTAAGGAATAATTGAAATGATTTTTTTTAAATGAGGAAACGATCCATTTGCCCTGATGCATTTTGCACGTGGTGGTTGAAAAAGCTTACAGCACCTGGTATTCCCAGGCGGTCTCCCATCCAAGTACTAACCGGGCCCGACCCTGCTTAGCTTCCGAGATCAGACGAGATCGGGCGTGTTCAGGGTGGTATGGCCGTAAGCGGAATAGTAGTCAACAAACACTCTATTTATGCTGATGCACTTTGACAGTGAGCTGACTTTGTTGCGAAAAAAGTCACTTTTTGCCCAAAAAGTATCTCTGAATGACTTGAAATTTTACACAGTAGTAGTCAACGTCGCCCTGAACAAGGATCCGTTGAAAATATTCACATATCTCTTAAGGAATAATTGAAATGAATTTTTTAAATGAGGAAACGATCCATTTGCCCTGATGCACTTTGCACATGTGGTGGTTGAAAAAGCTTACAGCACCTGGTATTCCCAGGCGGTCTCCCATCCAAGTACTAACCGGGCCCGACCCTACTTAGCTTCCGAGATCAGACAAGATCGGGCGTGTTCAGGGTGGTATGGCCGTAAGCGGAATAGTAGTCAACAAACACTCTATTTATGCTGATGCACTTTGACAGTGAGCTGACTTTCTTCCGAAAAAAGTCACTTTTTGCCCAAAAAGTATCTCTGAATGACTTGAAATTTTACACAGTAGTAGTCAACGTCGCCCTGAACAAGGATCCGTTGAAAATATTCACATATCTCTTAAGGAATAATTGAAATGATTTTTTTTAAATGAGGAAACGATCCATTTGCCCTGATGCATTTTGCACGTGGTGGTTGAAAAAGCTTACAGCACCTGGTATTCCCAGGCGGTCTCCCATCCAAGTACTAACCGGGCCCGACCCTGCTTAGCTTCCGAGATCAGACGAGATCGGGCGTGTTCAGGGTGGTATGGCCGTAAGCGGAATAGTAGTCAACAAACACTCTATTTATGCTGATGCACTTTGACAGTGAGCTGACTTTGTTGCGAAAAAAGTCACTTTTTGCCCAAAAAGTATCTCTGAATGACTTGAAATTTTACACAGTAGTAGTCAACGTCGCCCTGAACAAGGATCCGTTGAAAATATTCACATATCTCTTAAGGAATAATTGAAATGAATTTTTTAAATGAGGAAACGATCCATTTGCCCTGATGCACTTTGCACATGTGGTGGTTGAAAAAGCTTACAGCACCTGGTATTCCCAGGCGGTCTCCCATCCAAGTACTAACCGGGCCCGACCCTACTTAGCTTCCGAGATCAGACAAGATCGGGCGTGTTCAGGGTGGTATGGCCGTAAGCGGAATAGTAGTCAACAAACACTCTATTTATGCTGATGCACTTTGACAGTGAGCTGACTTTGTTGCGAAAAAAGTCACTTTTTGCCCAAAAAGTATCTCTGAATGACTTGAAATTTTACACAGTAGTAGTCAACGTCGCCCTGAACAAGGATCCGTTGAAAATATTCACATATCTCTTAAGGAATAATTGAAATGAATTTTTTTAAATGAGGAAACGATCCATTTGCCCTGATGCATTTTGCACATGTGGTGGTTGAAAAAGCTTACAGCACCTGGTATTCCCAGGCGGTCTCCCATCCAAGTACTAACCGGGCCCGACCCTGCTTAGCTTCCGAGATCAGACGAGATCGGGCGTGTTCAGGGTGGTATGGCCGTAAGCTGAATAGTAGTCAACAAACACTCTATTTATGCTGATGCACTTTGACAGTGAGCTGACTTTGTTGCGAAAAAAGTCACTTTTTGCCCAAAAAGTATCTCTGAATGACTTGAAATTTTACACAGTAGTAGTCAACGTCGCCCTGAACAAGGATCCGTTGAAAATATTCACATATCTCTTAAGGAATAATTGAAATGAATTTTTTTAAATGAGGAAACGATCCATTTGCCCTGATGCACTTTGCACATGTGGTGGTTGAAAAAGCTTACAGCACCTGGTATTCCCAGGCGGTCTCCCATCCAAGTACTAACCAGGCCCGACCCTGCTTAGCTTCCGAGATCAGACGAGATCGGGCGTGTTCAGGGTGGTATGGCCGTAAGCGGAATAGTAGTCAACAAACACTCTATTTATGCTGATGCACTTTGACAGTGAGCTGACTTTGTTGCGAAAAAAGTCACTTTTTGCCCAAAAAGTATCTCTGAATGACTTGAAATTTTACACAGTAGTAGTCAACGTCGCCCTGAACAAGGATCCGTTGAAAATATTCACATATCTCTTAAGGAATAATTGAAATGAATTTTTTTAAATGAGGAAACGATCCATTTGCCCTGATGCACTTTGCACATGTGGTGGTTGAAAAAGCTTACAGCACCTGGTATTCCCAGGCGGTCTCCCATCCAAGTACTAACCAGGCCCGACCCTGCTTAGCTTCCGAGATCAGACGAGATCGGGCGTGTTCAGGGTGGTATGGCCGTAAGCGGAATAGTAGTCAACAAACACTCTATTTATGCTGATGCACTTTGACAGTGAGCTGACTTTGTTGCGAAAAAAGTCACTTTTTGCCCAAAAAGTATCTCTGAATGACTTGAAATTTTACACAGTAGTAGTCAACGTCGCCCTGAACAAGGATCCGTTGAAAATATTCACATATCTCTTAAGGAATAATTGAAATGAATTTTTTAAATGAGGAAACGATCCATTTGCCCTGATGCACTTTGCACATGTGGTGGTTGAAAAAGCTTACAGCACCTGGTATTCCCAGGCGGTCTCCCATCCAAGTACTAACCGGGCCCGACCCTGCTTAGCTTCCGAGATCAGACAAGATCGGGCGTGTTCAGGGTGGTATGGCCGTAAGCAGAATAGTAGTCAACAAACACTCTATTTATGCTGATGCACTTTGACAGTGAGCTGACTTTGTTGCGAAAAAAGTCACTTTTTGCCCAAAAAGTATCTCTGAATGACTTGAAATTTTACACAGTAGTAGTCAACGTCGCCCTGAACAAGGATCCGTTGAAATTATTCACATATCTCTTAAGGAATAATTGAAATGATTTTTTTAAATGAGGAAACGATCCATTTGCCCTGATGCACTTTGCACATGTGGTGGTTGAAAAAGCTTACAGCACCTGGTATTCCCAGGCGGTCTCCCATCCAAGTACTAACCGGGCCCGACCCTACTTAGCTTCCGAGATCAGACAAGATCGGGCGTGTTCAGGGTGGTATGGCCGTAAGCAGAATAGTAGTCAACAAACACTCTATTTATGCTGATGCACTTTGACAGTGAGCTGACTTTGTTGCGAAAAAAGTCACTTTTTGCCCAAAAAGTATCTCTGAATGACTTGAAATTTTACACAGTAGTAGTCAACGTCGCCCTGAACAAGGATCCGTTGAAAATATTCACATATCTCTTAAGGAATAATTGAAATGAATTTTTTAAATGAGGAAACGATCCATTTGCCCTGATGCACTTTGCACATGTGGTGGTTGAAAAAGCTTACAGCACCTGGTATTCCCAGGCGGTCTCCCATCCAAGTACTAACCGGGCCCGACCCTACTTAGCTTCCGAGATCAGACAAGATCGGGCGTGTTCAGGGTGGTATGGCCGTAAGCGGAATAGTAGTCAACAAACACTCTATTTATGCTGATGCACTTTGACAGTGAGCTGACTTTGTTGCGAAAAAAGTCACTTTTTGCCCAAAAAGTATCTCTGAATGACTTGAAATTTTACACAGTAGTAGTCAACGTCGCCCTGAACAAGGATCCGTTGAAAATATTCACATATCTCTTAAGGAATAATTGAAATGAATTTTTTTAAATGAGGAAACGATCCATTTGCCCTGATGCATTTTGCACATGTGGTGGTTGAAAAAGCTTACAGCACCTGGTATTCCCAGGCGGTCTCCCATCCAAGTACTAACCGGGCCCGACCCTGCTTAGCTTCCGAGATCAGACGAGATCGGGCGTGTTCAGGGTGGTATGGCCGTAAGCTGAATAGTAGTCAACAAACACTCTATTTATGCTGATGCACTTTGACAGTGAGCTGACTTTGTTGCGAAAAAAGTCACTTTTTGCCCAAAAAGTATCTCTGAATGACTTGAAATTTTACACAGTAGTAGTCAACGTCGCCCTGAACAAGGATCCGTTGAAAATATTCACATATCTCTTAAGGAATAATTGAAATGAATTTTTTTAAATGAGGAAACGATCCATTTGCCCTGATGCATTTTGCACATGTGGTGGTTGAAAAAGCTTACAGCACCTGGTATTCCCAGGCGGTCTCCCATCCAAGTACTAACCGGGCCCGACCCTGCTTAGCTTCCGAGATCAGACGAGATCGGGCGTGTTCAGGGTGGTATGGCCGTAAGCTGAATAGTAGTCAACAAACACTCTATTTATGCTGATGCACTTTGACAGTGAGCTGACTTTGTTGCGAAAAAAGTCACTTTTTGCCCAAAAAGTATCTCTGAATGACTTGAAATTTTACACAGTAGTAGTCAACGTCGCCCTGAACAAGGATCCGTTGAAAATATTCACATATCTCTTAAGGAATAATTGAAATGAATTTTTTAAATGAGGAAACGATCCATTTGCCCTGATGCACTTTGCACATGTGGTGGTTGAAAAAGCTTACAGCACCTGGTATTCCCAGGCGGTCTCCCATCCAAGTACTAACCGGGCCCGACCCTGCTTAGTTTCCGAGATCAGACAAGATCGGGCGTGTTCAGGGTGGTATGGCCGTAAGCGGAATAGTAGTCAACAAACACTCTATTTATGCTGATGCACTTTGACAGTGAGCTGACTTTCTTCCGAAAAAAGTCACTTTTTGCCCAAAAAGTATCTCTGAATGACTTGAAATTTTACACAGTAGTAGTCAACGTCGCCCTGAACAAGGATCCGTTGAAAATATTCACATATCTCTTAAGGAATAATTGAAATGATTTTTTTTAAATGAGGAAACGATCCATTTGCCCTGATGCATTTTGCACGTGGTGGTTGAAAAAGCTTACAGCACCTGGTATTCCCAGGCGGTCTCCCATCCAAGTACTAACCGGGCCCGACCCTGCTTAGCTTCCGAGATCAGACGAGATCGGGCGTGTTCAGGGTGGTATGGCCGTAAGCGGAATAGTAGTCAACAAACACTCTATTTATGCTGATGCACTTTGACAGTGAGCTGACTTTGTTGCGAAAAAAGTCACTTTTTGCCCAAAAAGTATCTCTGAATGACTTGAAATTTTACACAGTAGTAGTCAACGTCGCCCTGAACAAGGATCCGTTGAAAATATTCACATATCTCTTAAGGAATAATTGAAATGAATTTTTTAAATGAGGAAACGATCCATTTGCCCTGATGCACTTTGCACATGTGGTGGTTGAAAAAGCTTACAGCACCTGGTATTCCCAGGCGGTCTCCCATCCAAGTACTAACCGGGCCCGACCCTACTTAGCTTCCGAGATCAGACAAGATCGGGCGTGTTCAGGGTGGTATGGCCGTAAGCGGAATAGTAGTCAACAAACACTCTATTTATGCTGATGCACTTTGACAGTGAGCTGACTTTGTTGCGAAAAAAGTCACTTTTTGCCCAAAAAGTATCTCTGAATGACTTGAAATTTTACACAGTAGTAGTCAACGTCGCCCTGAACAAGGATCCGTTGAAAATATTCACATATCTCTTAAGGAATAATTGAAATGAATTTTTTTAAATGAGGAAACGATCCATTTGCCCTGATGCATTTTGCACATGTGGTGGTTGAAAAAGCTTACAGCACCTGGTATTCCCAGGCGGTCTCCCATCCAAGTACTAACCAGGCCCGACCCTGCTTAGCTTCCGAGATCAGACGAGATCGGGCGTGTTCAGGGTGGTATGGCCGTAAGCGGAATAGTAGTCAACAAACACTCTATTTATGCTGATGCACTTTGACAGTGAGCTGACTTTGTTGCGAAAAAAGTCACTTTTTGCCCAAAAAGTATCTCTGAATGACTTGAAATTTTACACAGTAGTAGTCAACGTCGCCCTGAACAAGGATCCGTTGAAAATATTCACATATCTCTTAAGGAAAAATTGAAATGAATTTTTTAAATGAGGAAACGATCCATTTGCCCTGATGCACTTTGCACATGTGGTGGTTGAAAAAGCTTACAGCACCTGGTATTCCCAGGCGGTCTCCCATCCAAGTACTAACCGGGCCCGACCCTGCTTAGCTTCCGAGATCAGACGAGATCGGGCGTGTTCAGGGTGGTATGGCCGTAAGCAGAATAGTAGTCAACAAACACTCTATTTATGCTGATGCACTTTGACAGTGAGCTGACTTTGTTGCGAAAAAAGTCACTTTTTGCCCAAAAAGTATCTCTGAATGACTTGAAATTTTACACAGTAGTAGTCAACGTCGCCCTGAACAAGGATCCGTTGAAAATATTCACATATCTCTTAAGGAATAATTGAAATGATTTTTTTAAATGAGGAAACGATCCATTTGCCCTGATGCATTTTGCACATGTGGTGGTTGAAAAAGCTTACAGCACCTGGTATTCCCAGGCGGTCTCCCATCCAAGTACTAACCGGGCCCGACCCTACTTAGCTTCCGAGATCAGACAAGATCGGGCGTGTTCAGGGTGGTATGGCCGTAAGCAGAATAGTAGTCAACAAACACTCTATTTATGCTGATGCACTTTGACAGTGAGCTGACTTTGTTGCGAAAAAAGTCACTTTTTGCCCAAAAAGTATCTCTGAATGACTTGAAATGTTACACAGTAGTAGTCAACGTCGCCCTGAACAAGGATCTGTTGAAAATATTCACATATCTCTTAAGGAATAATTGAAATGATTTTTTTTAATGAGGAAACGATCCATTTGCCCTGATGCATTTTGCACATGTGGTGGTTGAAAAAGCTTACAGCACCTGGTATTCCCAGGCGGTCTCCCATCCAAGTACTAACCGGGCCCGACCCTGCTTAGCTTCCGAGATCAGACGAGATCGGGCGTGTTCAGGGTGGTATGGCCGTAAGCTGAATAGTAGTCAACAAACACTCTATTTATGCTGATGCACTTTGACAGTGAGCTGACTTTCTTCCGAAAAAAGTCACTTTTTGCCCAAAAAGTATCTCTGAATGACTTGAAATTTTACACAGTAGTAGTCAACGTCGCCCTGAACAAGGATCCGTTGAAAATATTCACATATCTCTTAAGGAATAATTGAAATGAATTTTTTTAAATGAGGAAACGATCCATTTGCCCTGATGCACTTTGCACATGTGGTGGTTGAAAAAGCTTACAGCACCTGGTATTCCCAGGCGGTCTCCCATCCAAGTACTAACCAGGCCCGACCCTGCTTAGCTTCCGAGATCAGACGAGATCGGGCGTGTTCAGGGTGGTATGGCCGTAAGCGGAATAGTAGTCAACAAACACTCTATTTATGCTGATGCACTTTGACAGTGAGCTGACTTTGTTGCGAAAAAAGTCACTTTTTGCCCAAAAAGTATCTCTGAATGACTTGAAATTTTACACAGTAGTAGTCAACGTCGCCCTGAACAAGGATCCGTTGAAAATATTCACATATCTCTTAAGGAATAATTGAAATGATTTTTTTTAAATGAGGAAACGATCCATTTGCCCTGATGCATTTTGCACATGTGGTGGTTGAAAAAGCTTACAGCACCTGGTATTCCCAGGCGGTCTCCCATCCAAGTACTAACCGGGCCCGACCCTACTTAGCTTCCGAGATCAGACAAGATCGGGCGTGTTCAGGGTGGTATGGCCGTAAGCAGAATAGTAGTCAACAAACACTCTATTTATGCTGATGCACTTTGACAGTGAGCTGACTTTGTTGCGAAAAAAGTCACTTTTTGCCCAAAAAGTATCTCTGAATGACTTGAAATGTTACACAGTAGTAGTCAACGTCGCCCTGAACAAGGATCTGTTGAAAATATTCACATATCTCTTAAGGAATAATTGAAATGATTTTTTTTTAATGAGGAAACGATCCATTTGCCCTGATGCATTTTGCACATGTGGTGGTTGAAAAAGCTTACAGCACCTGGTATTCCCAGGCGGTCTCCCATCCAAGTACTAACCGGGCCCGACCCTGCTTAGCTTCCGAGATCAGACGAGATCGGGCGTGTTCAGGGTGGTATGGCCGTAAGCGGAATAGTAGTCAACAAACACTCTATTTATGCTGATGCACTTTGACAGTGAGCTGACTTTGTTGCGAAAAAAGTCACTTTTTGCCCAAAAAGTATCTCTGAATGACTTGAAATTTTACACAGTAGTAGTCAACGTCGCCCTGAACAAGGATCCGTTGAAAATATTCACATATCTCTTAAGGAAAAATTGAAATGAATTTTTTAAATGAGGAAACGATCCATTTGCCCTGATGCACTTTGCACATGTGGTGGTTGAAAAAGCTTACAGCACCTG
>NC_139824.1:302500-317500 GCF_963457635.1 Microchirus variegatus
TGTGCCGGGCTATGGAGAGCAGAATGTTGATCAGTGTTGTGTTTAACCCTTCTCGCTTGTTTGAGAGTCCAAAGAGCCAAGTCCAGTCCCAGTTAGTATAGTCAGTTCCTTTGAGCTTGCAGTGGTCCATGAGGAGGGTCTTGACCTGGGCGATGAAGACCTCGCAGATGGGACAGGTGAGAAAGATATGTTCAATGGTTTCATCATTTTTACCACAGACAGTACAAACCCTCTCATAGCTCACACTGTTCAGTTGGTGCAGGATGATACCCGAGAAAATCCGTCTGTGTCTGATTTTGAAATCTGTGTTGTTTGCGAAAGGGTGAGCATGGGGGCTATTTATATTTTTCCACATAGTGGATACGTTTACTGACGGGAACCGCTTTTTCCAATTAATTTCCGATGTCGGTTTTTGTGTTACGTTTGTCAGCAGAGTTGTGTACCAATATTTGGAAGTTAGTTGGTCAATGCTCTTCCCATCAGGTTGAGCATTTAGACGAAAATCAAGGGTATCATCCTGCACACTGCCACTGGTCCTGTAAAAAGCCTGTTTTAGGTGTTCAGCAATTCCTGTTTCTATTTTTTTACACGTATCTTCAGCAAAACGTTTGCAATAGATTTGTTTGGCTCTGAGCTTTTTCAAGATTTCTTCCGGTTCTATTTCCCCATGTTTGTTTGTGAAATCCCCTAATGTATGTAGACCTGCTTGCGGCATCGGCCCACCTGAGATGGTCCTGCCCAGATATGTGATGTCTGGGTTGTGAAAAACGGGGAGCCGCAGCAGCTGATGTTTGTTTTGCACTATGGTCACAAGGTGCGGTCTGGCCAGCTCCCATGCCTCAAATACCTCTCGTGTAAACTGAGAGATGTACGCCGTTTGTGATTTTAAAGGGATCTGACAGAGATTGTATATGCCACTGTTACCACACAATCCAATGGTGTTAAGCAATTGATGTTTCCAAAAAAAATCTGTTTTATTGTTTAATAACTTTTTGATGATTTTGATTCTGAACGCATGCTTTTTTGTTTTTAGGTCAATTAGCCTCAGCCCACCGTTTGTGTATTTATCAATTATTGTTCTGTGCGATATCATGTTGCGTCGGCTTCCCCACAAAAATGTGGATATTATTTGATTCACTTCTGAGTGCGTTTGTTCGGGGAGATCATATACTTGTAACACGTGATTCATTTTTGAGAGTATCAGGGAGTTGATCATGACCACTTTGCCCTTGAGTGTCAGCTTCCGCGTTTTCCACAACCCAAGCGTGTTTTTCATTTTATCCAGCACCTCCCTCCAGGTGCGATCTCTAGCAGCCCTCTGATCTAGGCCAAGGTGCACTCCCAAGACCCTTACACTGGCCTTTTCCTCTCTGAACGGCCATCTATCTGGTGATCTTACCCCTTCATCACAGTACATTATTGTCGATTTGTTCTCATTGATTTTGGCACCAGAGGCTGAGCAGTATATCTTTACAAGATTTAAAGCTAGCTCAAGGCTTTTTTCATCCTTCACCATGATGTTTGTGTCATCTGCATAGGCAATGATTTTGCAGCAAGTGCCATTTTGTGCCGGTATGCCCTGGATGTTCAGATTTTGATTTATTAATAGAGCAAGGGGCTCGGCCACCAGGCTGTAGAGCAGAGAGGAGAGGGGACATCCCTGCCTAATTGATCTTTTTATCGCTATTTTTGGAGTTTGTAGACCATTTACTTTTATGCAACTGTGTGCATTATTGTAGAGAGATTGGATTACTTTAATGAAATTGTGACCAAAACCAAATTGTGTTAAAACAGCCCATAAAAAATGATGTTCAACTCTATCGAACGCCTTTTCAAAGTCTACTCCTAGATAGATGCCACCAGTTTGTGACATTTGAGAGATGATTTCTTTGACGGACAAAATGGAGTCTGATATATCTCTTCCGGGAATACTATAAGCTTGTGACTGATGTACTATAGTTGGGATGACTTCTTTGAGTCTGTTAGCCAGGACCTTGGTCAGAATTTTATAATCTGTGTTCAGCAAGCTTATGGGTCTGTAGTTCTTGATAACAGTTCTGTCCCCTCTGTTTTTGTATACCAATGTGATTAAACCAAGTGTAAGGGTCTCAGGAGCTTCACCTCTCCTCTCTATTTCCTCAAAGATTCGAACTAAAATTGGCGTTAGTTTTTCTTTGAAAGCTTTATAAAAGTCAGACGTTAGACCATCCATCCCTGGACTTTTGTTTTTTTGTAGGCCACTGATGGCTGTTTCAACCTCTGCCAAACTTATTTGCTGATCACACCATATTCTGTCTTCTGCCGAGATTTGGTTTTGAATGGCCTTTACCACACTCGAAATTGTATTTTGACTGATATTTTGATTTGTATATAGCTGCTGGAAGAAATCTTGTATTCCCGATATTATTTTGTCAGTTTGTGTTACTATATTGCCATTGCTGTCTTTTATTTCTTTGATAAATGCTTTACTTTGTTTTCGTTTTTCTAACCCAAGAAAGAACGCTGAACATTTTTCCCCCTCCACGAATTTTTGAACTCTACTTCTGATGATTGCACCCATGCATTCCTTGCTTTTCAATGATGCCAACTTGTCTCTTAAATTAATATAATTTGTTAGCTCTCTGTTAGGATCACTGGCTATTTTTTGGAGTTCATGCTCTATTTGTTCTTTTAGCTCTTTTTCATTTTTTTTCTCCAGCCAGCTCTTATGCTTACTATAGTTTATGCATACTCTTTTAATTCGTTTTTTCACTCCATCCCACCAACTGAATATGTCTTCAACCCAATACATTTCATTTTCCACATTCTGAAGAAGAAAATGAATTTTATCAATGAACTGTTGATCTTTGAGTAAGCTGTTGTTGAGACACCATACTCCCCCATTTGTTTGTGCTGTTGACGGAAATAAGGACAGTTTTATCAATGAATGATCACTCCATGTGTTGAAGACATATTCTACTGAGTTTGCTATGTGTATGATAGAGCTTGCCACCAGTGTGTAATCAATGCGGGATTGTTTGAGAGTGTTTTGTACTACCTGATGTCTCGAGAATTGAGTTTTGTTTGGATTCATGATTCGCCAAATGTCCACCAGGTCATAATGTTTAATGATTTCAAATAATGATCGTCTGCTCATATCATATTTAAAGAGATTATTGCTTGATATGTCAGTCTTGGTGAGTGGAACGTTGAAGTCCCCAGTGATGATGGAGTTGTTATTTACCCATTTCTTTAGTCCATTGAAAAAAACCTTTCTATCACCCTCAGTGTTCGGAGCATATATATTGATTATTCTGATATAAACATTGTTTCTCCATGTATCTACTATTAGTAGTCTGCCTTGTGAGCATTTATATATTTCCACCACGTTATCAAAAACGTTGCTTTTGATCAGCGTTGCCACCCCACACATTGCTTGATCTGCATTTGAGAAAAAAACATTCCCTTCCCATACCTCTTGTATCATGCTCACTGGGGATGACCGCCATTTTGTTTCTTGCAGGAGTAAGATCTCACATTTGGTTGTATTGAGGACACTGTGTAGTTTTTCTCTGCTGCAGAGCCCACGGGCATTCAGCGAGAGAAGCAGGGCCATGACAAGGGTGAGATGGAACATTGTGGTACTAAATATCGCTCTCATTTTTTTCTATTTTGCTTTTTCTTATTTATTTTGCCAGGCATGTCTGTGTTTTGCCTTTTTCTAGCAAGTGAAACTAACGAGAGATCCATCTCCAAATCAGAGTCGACACTTGAGGAAGGAGAAATCACTGCCTCCTTTTCAGAGTGGGGAGGACTGAGTGGTGCAGATTCTGCGGTTAGGCTGCACTGCTTGTCTGTGGCTTGAAGCTTACCAGCCTCAGCCACTTTTTTTGCGCTCTCTGGTTGAGCCACCTGCTTCTGTACACACTGGAGGCTTTCTCCAGCACTTACCACCTCAGTGGTTGTTTTTTCCGCTTGGGGCAGCTGGGCAGGGGGCCCTTTCTCTGCACCCCACTCTGTGCATTCCTCCGCCTGCGCCATCTCTGCCTCCTCCTCTCCTGCACTGTCCTCAGTGCTTCCCTCTGCTCGCTCCTTTCCCATTTCCAACTCTGCTATGCTCTCTGGTTCACTTTCATTACAAATGCAATTTTCCATATTGTTATGGCACAACTCACACCTTTTCACTGCCTTAGCGCACTCTCTCGCATAATGCCCCTGGACCCCGCATTTGTGGCAACAGAACTCAGGACACTCTCTAAGAATGTGTCCAGGCTGTAAGCACATCCGACACACTTTCACCTGGCGATCGTGCAACACTCTAAAGTATTCAGGACCAGTGGCAGTATTAAATCTGGCAGAGTAAGGCAAAGATTGTACTGTCTGATTGAATTTGACCTTAACATACCTTGTCCCATCTGCAATGTTTGTACCAGGCCACATCCTTCTCTTGATTGGAGAGATTGCAGATACTCCCCAACCATGCAGTTTGTCGATTATTTCCTGGTCCATGATGTATGCCGGCAAAGTCAGAAAAGAGACCACTAGTTCGTCATTGTTCAGTTCCTTTGCCATCACCACAGTTGTACCGATTTTGAATCCATCAAGTAATCTTCTTTTTCCCACAGAATTTGTCATTGTTATTTCATATTTGTTCATTCCGATGCATCGGCAGGCCATCAGTCCTCCACAGAGTTCGCGCACGCATTTCAGCAATTCCATGATCGTAACTTTTTCTGGTCCAGTCAGTTCTATTTGTAGGGTAAGCTCCTTCTCGAACTTTCTTTGAGTCTCATCGTTCTTCTCTTTGTCTTTATGTTCAATGTCCGTCATCTTCATCTCCTTTTCCATATTCCTTTGTTTGGTTAGGTCGTTGTCTTTAGGTCCGTCCATGGTGAGAGATAGAGAGAAGAAAAAAAAAAAAAGAAGAAAACAGAAAACGCCCCCGTACAGTGTGCAATACACTGTCGGGGGGAAAAGCCAGTTCTTTAAATCAATAACTTAGATAACTAAAGTAACACAGGACTAGAAAAGGGGAAAAAAGTGCAAAGAAGAAAGAGACAAAGGGTGAGAACACAGGATGAGAAAAGTAGTCCGTGTGCTCGAAATGTTTGGTCCATTCACTTCCTGCTTGTGCTGTGGTGCGTTCAGGGTGGTATGGCCGTAAGCTGAATAGTAGTCAACAAACACTCTATTTATGCTGATGCACTTTGACAGTGAGCTGACTTTCTTCCGAAAAAAGTCACTTTTTGCCCAAAAAGTATCTCTGAATGACTTGAAATTTTACACAGTAGTAGTCAACGTCGCCCTGAACAAGGATCCGTTGAAAATATTCACATATCTCTTAAGGAATAATTGAAATGAATTTTTTTAAATGAGGAAACGATCCATTTGCCCTGATGCACTTTGCACATGTGGTGGTTGAAAAAGCTTACAGCACCTGGTATTCCCAGGCGGTCTCCCATCCAAGTACTAACCAGGCCCGACCCTGCTTAGCTTCCGAGATCAGACGAGATCGGGCGTGTTCAGGGTGGTATGGCCGTAAGCGGAATAGTAGTCAACAAACACTCTATTTATGCTGATGCACTTTGACAGTGAGCTGACTTTGTTGCGAAAAAAGTCACTTTTTGCCCAAAAAGTATCTCTGAATGACTTGAAATTTTACACAGTAGTAGTCAACGTCGCCCTGAACAAGGATCCGTTGAAAATATTCACATATCTCTTAAGGAAAAATTGAAATGAATTTTTTAAATGAGGAAACGATCCATTTGCCCTGATGCACTTTGCACATGTGGTGGTTGAAAAAGCTTACAGCACCTGGTATTCCCAGGCGGTCTCCCATCCAAGTACTAACCGGGCCCGACCCTGCTTAGCTTCCGAGATCAGACGAGATCGGGCGTGTTCAGGGTGGTATGGCCGTAAGCGGAATAGTAGTCAACAAACACTCTATTTATGCTGATGCACTTTGACAGTGAGCTGACTTTGTTGCGAAAAAAGTCACTTTTTGCCCAAAAAGTATCTCTGAATGACTTGAAATTTTACACAGTAGTAGTCAACGTCGCCCTGAACAAGGATCCGTTGAAAATATTCACATATCTCTTAAGGAATAATTGAAATGAATTTTTTTAAATGAGGAAACGATCCATTTGCCCTGATGCATTTTGCACATGTGGTGGTTGAAAAAGCTTACAGCACCTGGTATTCCCAGGCGGTCTCCCATCCAAGTACTAACCGGGCCCGACCCTGCTTAGCTTCCGAGATCAGACGAGATCGGGCGTGTTCAGGGTGGTATGGCCGTAAGCTGAATAGTAGTCAACAAACACTCTATTTATGCTGATGCACTTTGACAGTGAGCTGACTTTCTTGCGAAAAAAGTCACTTTTTGCCCAAAAAGTATCTCTGAATGACTTGAAATTTTACACAGTAGTAGTCAACGTCGCCCTGAACAAGGATCCGTTGAAAATATTCACATATCTCTTAAGGAATAATTGAAATGAATTTTTTTAAATGAGGAAACGATCCATTTGCCCTGATGCACTTTGCACATGTGGTGGTTGAAAAAGCTTACAGCACCTGGTATTCCCAGGCGGTCTCCCATCCAAGTACTAACCAGGCCCGACCCTGCTTAGCTTCCGAGATCAGACGAGATCGGGCGTGTTCAGGGTGGTATGGCCGTAAGCGGAATAGTAGTCAACAAACACTCTATTTATGCTGATGCACTTTGACAGTGAGCTGACTTTGTTGCGAAAAAAGTCACTTTTTGCCCAAAAAGTATCTCTGAATGACTTGAA
Source organism: Microchirus variegatus (assembly GCF_963457635.1). Lineage (NCBI taxonomy): Eukaryota > Metazoa > Chordata > Actinopteri > Pleuronectiformes > Soleidae > Microchirus > Microchirus variegatus. The sequence goes on from NC_139824.1 coordinate 309,268, forward strand.
ATTTTACACAGTAGTAGTCAACGTCGCCCTGAACAAGGATCCGTTGAAAATATTCACATATCTCTTAAGGAATAATTGAAATGAATTTTTTAAATGAGGAAACGATCCATTTGCCCTGATGCACTTTGCACATGTGGTGGTTGAAAAAGCTTACAGCACCTGGTATTCCCAGGCGGTCTCCCATCCAAGTACTAACCGGGCCCGACCCTGCTTAGCTTCCGAGATCAGACAAGATCGGGCGTGTTCAGGGTGGTATGGCCGTAAGCAGAATAGTAGTCAACAAACACTCTATTTATGCTGATGCACTTTGACAGTGAGCTGACTTTGTTGCGAAAAAAGTCACTTTTTGCCCAAAAAGTATCTCTGAATGACTTGAAATTTTACACAGTAGTAGTCAACGTCGCCCTGAACAAGGATCCGTTGAAAATATTCACATATCTCTTAAGGAATAATTGAAATGATTTTTTTTAAATGAGGAAACGATCCATTTGCCCTGATGCATTTTGCACATGTGGTGGTTGAAAAAGCTTACAGCACCTGGTATTCCCAGGCGGTCTCCCATCCAAGTACTAACCGGGCCCGACCCTGCTTAGCTTCCGAGATCAGACGAGATCAGGCGTGTTCAGGGTGGTATGGCCGTAAGCTGAATAGTAGTCAACAAACACTCTATTTATGCTGATGCACTTTGACAGTGAGCTGACTTTCTTCCAAAAAAAGTCACTTTTTGCCCAAAAAGTATCTCTGAATGACTTGAAATTTTACACAGTAGTAGTCAACGTCGCCCTGAACAAGGATCCGTTGAAAATATTCACATATCTCTTAAGGAATAATTGAAATGAATTTTTTTAAATGAGGAAACGATCCATTTGCCCTGATGCACTTTGCACATGTGGTGGTTGAAAAAGCTTACAGCACCTGGTATTCCCAGGCGGTCTCCCATCCAAGTACTAACCAGGCCCGACCCTGCTTAGCTTCCGAGATCAGACGAGATCGGGCGTGTTCAGGGTGGTATGGTCGTAAGCGGAATAGTAGTCAACAAACACTCTATTTATGCTGATGCACTTTGACAGTGAGCTGACTTTGTTGCGAAAAAAGTCACTTTTTGCCCAAAAAGTATCTCTGAATGACTTGAAATTTTACACAGTAGTAGTCAACGTCGCCCTGAACAAGGATCCGTTGAAAATATTCACATATCTCTTAAGGAAAAATTGAAATGAATTTTTTAAATGAGGAAACGATCCATTTGCCCTGATGCACTTTGCACATGTGGTGGTTGAAAAAGCTTACAGCACCTGGTATTCCCAGGCGGTCTCCCATCCAAGTACTAACCGGGCCCGACCCTGCTTAGCTTCCGAGATCAGACGAGATCGGGCGTGTTCAGGGTGGTATGGCCGTAAGCAGAATAGTAGTCAACAAACACTCTATTTATGCTGATGCACTTTGACAGTGAGCTGACTTTGTTGCGAAAAAAGTCACTTTTTGCCCAAAAAGTATCTCTGAATGACTTGAAATTTTACACAGTAGTAGTCAACGTCGCCCTGAACAAGGATCCGTTGAAAATATTCACATATCTCTTAAGGAATAATTGAAATGATTTTTTTTAAATGAGGAAACGATCCATTTGCCCTGATGCATTTTGCACGTGGTGGTTGAAAAAGCTTACAGCACCTGGTATTCCCAGGCGGTCTCCCAGCCAAGTACTAACCGGGCCCGACCCTGCTTAGCTTCCGAGATCAGACGAGATCGGGCGTGTTCAGGGTGGTATGGCCGTAAGCGGAATAGTAGTCAACAAACACTCTATTTATGCTGATGCACTTTGACAGTGAGCTGACTTTGTTGCGAAAAAAGTCACTTTTTGCCCAAAAAGTATCTCTGAATGACTTGAAATTTTACACAGTAGTAGTCAACGTCGCCCTGAACAAGGATCCGTTGAAAATATTCACATATCTCTTAAGGAATAATTGAAATGATTTTTTTTAAATGAGGAAACGATCCATTTGCCCTGATGCATTTTGCACATGTGGTGGTTGAAAAAGCTTACAGCACCTGGTATTCCCAGGCGGTCTCCCATCCAAGTACTAACCGGACCCGACCCTGCTTAGCTTCCGAGATCAGACGAGATCGGGCGTGTTCAGGGTGGTATGGCCGTAAGCTGAATAGTAGTCAACAAACACTCTATTTATGCTGATGCACTTTGACAGTGAGCTGACTTTCTTCCGAAAAAAGTCACTTTTTGCCCAAAAAGTATCTCTGAATGACTTGAAATTTTACACAGTAGTAGTCAACGTCGCCCTGAACAAGGATCCGTTGAAAATATTCACATATCTCTTAAGGAATAATTGAAATGAATTTTTTTAAATGAGGAAACGATCCATTTGCCCTGATGCACTTTGCACATGTGGTGGTTGAAAAAGCTTACAGCACCTGGTATTCCCAGGCGGTCTCCCATCCAAGTACTAACCAGGCCCGACCCTGCTTAGCTTCCGAGATCAGACGAGATCGGGCGTGTTCAGGGTGGTATGGCCGTAAGCGGAATAGTAGTCAACAAACACTCTATTTATGCTGATGCACTTTGACAGTGAGCTGACTTTGTTGCGAAAAAAGTCACTTTTTGCCCAAAAAGTATCTCTGAATGACTTGAAATTTTACACAGTAGTAGTCAACGTCGCCCTGAACAAGGATCCGTTGAAAATATTCACATATCTCTTAAGGAATAATTGAAATGATTTTTTTTAAATGAGGAAACGATCCATTTGCCCTGATGCACTTTGCACATGTGGTGGTTGAAAAAGCTTACAGCACCTGGTATTCCCAGGCGGTCTCCCATCCAAGTACTAACCAGGCCCGACCCTGCTTAGCTTCCGAGATCAGACGAGATCGGGCGTGTTCAGGGTGGTATGGCCGTAAGCGGAATAGTAGTCAACAAACACTCTATTTATGCTGATGCACTTTGACAGTGAGCTGACTTTGTTGCGAAAAAAGTCACTTTTTGCCCAAAAAGTATCTCTGAATGACTTGAAATTTTACACAGTAGTAGTCAACGTCGCCCTGAACAAGGATCCGTTGAAAATATTCACATATCTCTTAAGGAATAATTGAAATGATTTTTTTTAAATGAGGAAACGATCCATTTGCCCTGATGCATTTTGCACGTGGTGGTTGAAAAAGCTTACAGCACCTGGTATTCCCAGGCGGTCTCCCATCCAAGTACTAACCGGGCCCGACCCTGCTTAGCTTCCGAGATCAGACGAGATCGGGCGTGTTCAGGGTGGTATGGCCGTAAGCGGAATAGTAGTCAACAAACACTCTATTTATGCTGATGCACTTTGACAGTGAGCTGACTTTGTTGCGAAAAAAGTCACTTTTTGCCCAAAAAGTATCTCTGAATGACTTGAAATTTTACACAGTAGTAGTCAACGTCGCCCTGAACAAGGATCCGTTGAAAATATTCACATATCTCTTAAGGAATAATTGAAATGATTTTTTTTAAATGAGGAAACGATCCATTTGCCCTGATGCATTTTGCACATGTGGTGGTTGAAAAAGCTTACAGCACCTGGTATTCCCAGGCGGTCTCCCATCCAAGTACTAACCGGGCCCGACCCTGCTTAGCTTCCGAGATCAGACGAGATCGGGCGTGTTCAGGGTGGTATGGCCGTAAGCTGAATAGTAGTCAACAAACACTCTATTTATGCTGATGCACTTTGACAGTGAGCTGACTTTCTTCCGAAAAAAGTCACTTTTTGCCCAAAAAGTATCTCTGAATGACTTGAAATTTTACACAGTAGTAGTCAACGTCGCCCTGAACAAGGATCCATTGAAAATATTCACATATCTCTTAAGGAATAATTGAAATGAATTTTTTTAAATGAGGAAACGATCCATTTGCCCTGATGCACTTTGCACATGTGGTGGTTGAAAAAGCTTTCAGCACCTGGTATTCCCAGGCGGTCTCCCATCCAAGTACTAACCAGGCCCGACCCTGCTTAGCTTCCGAGATCAGACGAGATCGGGCGTGTTCAGGGTGGTATGGCCGTAAGCGGAATAGTAGTCAACAAACACTCTATTTATGCTGATGCACTTTGACAGTGAGCTGACTTTGTTGCGAAAAAAGTCACTTTTTGCCCAAAAAGTATCTCTGAATGACTTGAAATTTTACACAGTAGTAGTCAACGTCGCCCTGAACAAGGATCCGTTGAAAATATTCACATATCTCTTAAGGAATAATTGAAATGATTTTTTTTAAATGAGGAAACGATCCATTTGCCCTGATGCATTTTGCACGTGGTGGTTGAAAAAGCTTACAGCACCTGGTATTCCCAGGCGGTCTCCCATCCAAGTACTAACCAGGCCCGACCCTGCTTAGCTTCCGAGATCAGACGAGATCGGGCGTGTTCAGGGTGGTATGGCCGTAAGCGGAATAGTAGTCAACAAACACTCTATTTATGCTGATGCACTTTGACAGTGAGCTGACTTTGTTGCGAAAAAAGTCACTTTTTGCCCAAAAAGTATCTCTGAATGACTTGAAATTTTACACAGTAGTAGTCAACGTCGCCCTGAACAAGGATCCGTTGAAAATATTCACATATCTCTTAAGGAATAATTGAAATGATTTTTTTTAAATGAGGAAACGATCCATTTGCCCTGATGCATTTTGCACGTGGTGGTTGAAAAAGCTTACAGCACCTGGTATTCCCAGGCGGTCTCCCATCCAAGTACTAACCAGGCCCGACCCTGCTTAGCTTCCGAGATCAGACGAGATCGGGCGTGTTCAGGGTGGTATGGCCGTAAGCGGAATAGTAGTCAACAAACACTCTATTTATGCTGATGCACTTTGACAGTGAGCTGACTTTGTTGCGAAAAAAGTCACTTTTTGCCCAAAAAGTATCTCTGAATGACTTGAAATTTTACACAGTAGTAGTCAACGTCGCCCTGAACAAGGATCCGTTGAAAATATTCACATATCTCTTAAGGAATAATTGAAATGATTTTTTTTAAATGAGGAAACGATCCATTTGCCCTGATGCATTTTGCACGTGGTGGTTGAAAAAGCTTACAGCACCTGGTATTCCCAGGCGGTCTCCCATCCAAGTACTAACCGGGCCCGACCCTGCTTAGCTTCCGAGATCAGACGAGATCGGGCGTGTTCAGGGTGGTATGGCCGTAAGCGGAATATTAGTCAACAAACACTCTATTTATGCTGATGCACTTTGACAGTGAGCTGACTTTGTTGCGAAAAAAGTCACTTTTTGCCCAAAAAGTATCTCTGAATGACTTGAAATTTTACACAGTAGTAGTCAACGTCGCCCTGAACAAGGATCCGTTGAAAATATTCACATATCTCTTAAGGAATAATTGAAATGATTTTTTTTAAATGAGGAAACGATCCATTTGCCCTGATGCATTTTGCACATGTGGTGGTTGAAAAAGCTTACAGCACCTGGTATTCCCAGGCGGTCTCCCATCCAAGTACTAACCGGGCCCGACCCTGCTTAGCTTCCGAGATCAGACGAGATCGGGCGTGTTCAGGGTGGTATGGCCGTAAGCTGAATAGTAGTCAACAAACACTCTATTTATGCTGATGCACTTTGACAGTGAGCTGACTTTCTTCCGAAAAAAGTCACTTTTTGCCCAAAAAGTATCTCTGAATGACTTGAAATTTTACACAGTAGTAGTCAACGTCGCCCTGAACAAGGATCCGTTGAAAATATTCACATATCTCTTAAGGAATAATTGAAATGAATTTTTTTAAATGAGGAAACGATCCATTTGCCCTGATGCACTTTGCACATGTGGTGGTTGAAAAAGCTTACAGCACCTGGTATTCCCAGGCGGTCTCCCATCCAAGTACTAACCAGGCCCGACCCTGCTTAGCTTCCGAGATCAGACGAGATCGGGCGTGTTCAGGGTGGTATGGCCGTAAGCGGAATAGTAGTCAACAAACACTCTATTTATGCTGATGCACTTTGACAGTGAGCTGACTTTGTTGCGAAAAAAGTCACTTTTTGCCCAAAAAGTATCTCTGAATGACTTGAAATTTTACACAGTAGTAGTCAACGTCGCCCTGAACAAGGATCCGTTGAAAATATTCACATATCTCTTAAGGAAAAATTGAAATGAATTTTTTAAATGAGGAAACGATCCATTTGCCCTGATGCACTTTGCACATGTGGTGGTTGAAAAAGCTTACAGCACCTGGTATTCCCAGGCGGTCTCCCATCCAAGTACTAACCGGGCCCGACCCTGCTTAGCTTCCGAGATCAGACGAGATCGGGCGTGTTCAGGGTGGTATGGCCGTAAGCAGAATAGTAGTCAACAAACACTCTATTTATGCTGATGCACTTTGACATTGAGCTGACTTTGTTGCGAAAAAAGTCACTTTTTGCCCAAAAAGTATCTCTGAATGACTTGAAATTTTACACAGTAGTAGTCAACGTCGCCCTGAACAAGGATCCGTTGAAAATATTCACATATCTCTTAAGGAATAATTGAAATGATTTTTTTTAAATGAGGAAACGATCCATTTGCCCTGATGCATTTTGCACGTGGTGGTTGAAAAAGCTTACAGCACCTGGTATTCCCAGGCGGTCTCCCATCCAAGTACTAACCGGGCCCGACCCTGCTTAGCTTCCGAGATCAGACGAGATCGGGCGTGTTCAGGGTGGTATGGCCGTAAGCGGAATAGTAGTCAACAAACACTCTATTTATGCTGATGCACTTTGACAGTGAGCTGACTTTGTTGCGAAAAAAGTCACTTTTTGCCCAAAAAGTATCTCTGAATGACTTGAAATTTTACACAGTAGTAGTCAACGTCGCCCTGAACAAGGATCCGTTGAAAATATTCACATATCTCTTAAGGAATAATTGAAATGATTTTTTTTAAATGAGGAAACGATCCATTTGCCCTGATGCATTTTGCACATGTGGTGGTTGAAAAAGCTTACAGCACCTGGTATTCCCAGGCGGTCTCCCATCCAAGTACTAACCGGGCCCGACCCTGCTTAGCTTCCGAGATCAGACGAGATCGGGCGTGTTCAGGGTGGTATGGCCGTAAGCTGAATAGTAGTCAACAAACACTCTATTTATGCTGATGCACTTTGACAGTGAGCTGACTTTCTTCCGAAAAAAGTCACTTTTTGCCCAAAAAGTATCTCTGAATGACTTGAAATTTTACACAGTAGTAGTCAACGTCGCCCTGAACAAGGATCCGTTGAAAATATTCACATATCTCTTAAGGAATAATTGAAATGATTTTTTTTAAATGAGGAAACGATCCATTTGCCCTGACGCACTTTGCACATGTGGTGGTTGAAAAAGCTTACAGCACCTGGTATTCCCAGGCGGTCTCCCATCCAAGTACTAACCAGGCCCGACCCTGCTTAGCTTCCGAGATCAGACGAGATCGGGCGTGTTCAGGGTGGTATGGCCGTAAGCGGAATAGTAGTCAACAAACACTCTATTTATGCTGATGCACTTTGACAGTGAGCTGACTTTGTTGCGAAAAAAGTCACTTTTTGCCCAAAAAGTATCTCTGAATGACTTGAAATTTTACACAGTAGTAGTCAACGTCGCCCTGAACAAGGATCCGTTGAAAATATTCACATATCTCTTAAGGAATAATTGAAATGATTTTTTTTAAATGAGGAAACGATCCATTTGCCCTGATGCATTTTGCACGTGGTGGTTGAAAAAGCTTACAGCACCTGGTATTCCCAGGCGGTCTCCCATCCAAGTACTAACCGGGCCCGACCCTGCTTAGCTTCCGAGATCAGACGAGATCGGGCGTGTTCAGGGTGGTATGGCCGTAAGCGGAATAGTAGTCAACAAACACTCTATTTATGCTGATGCACTTTGACAGTGAGCTGACTTTGTTGCGAAAAAAGTCACTTTTTGCCCAAAAAGTATCTCTGAATGACTTGAAATTTTACACAGTAGTAGTCAACGTCGCCCTGAACAAGGATCCGTTGAAAATATTCACATATCTCTTAAGGAATAATTGAAATGAATTTTTTTAAATGAGGAAACGATCCATTTGCCCTGATGCACTTTGCACATGTGGTGGTTGAAAAAGCTTACAGCACCTGGTATTCCCAGGCGGTCTCCCATCCAAGTACTAACCAGGCCCGACCCTGCTTAGCTTCCGAGATCAGACGAGATCGGGCGTGTTCAGGGTGGTATGGCCGTAAGCGGAATAGTAGTCAACAAACACTCTATTTATGCTGATGCACTTTGA
>NC_139824.1:335000-337500 GCF_963457635.1 Microchirus variegatus
GAGGAAACGATCCATTTGCCCTGATGCATTTTGCACATGTGGTGGTTGAAAAAGCTTACAGCACCTGGTATTCCCAGGCGGTCTCCCATCCAAGTACTAACCGGACCCGACCCTGCTTAGCTTCCGAGATCAGACGAGATCGGGCGTGTTCAGGGTGGTATGGCCGTAAGCTGAATAGTAGTCAACAAACACTCTATTTATGCTGATGCACTTTGACAGTGAGCTGACTTTCTTCCGAAAAAAGTCACTTTTTGCCCAAAAAGTATCTCTGAATGACTTGAAATTTTACACAGTAGTAGTCAACGTCGCCCTGAACAAGGATCCGTTGAAAATATTCACATATCTCTTAAGGAATAATTGAAATGATTTTTTTTAAATGAGGAAACGATCCATTTGCCCTGATGCACTTTGCACATGTGGTGGTTGAAAAAGCTTACAGCACCTGGTATTCCCAGGCGGTCTCCCATCCAAGTACTAACCAGGCCCGACCCTGCTTAGCTTCCGAGATCAGACGAGATCGGGCGTGTTCAGGGTGGTATGGCCGTAAGCGGAATAGTAGTCAACAAACACTCTATTTATGCTGATGCACTTTGACAGTGAGCTGACTTTGTTGCGAAAAAAGTCACTTTTTGCCCAAAAAGTATCTCTGAATGACTTGAAATTTTACACAGTAGTAGTCAACGTAGCCCTGAACAAGGATCCGTTGAAAATATTCACATATCTCTTAAGGAAAAATTGAAATGAATTTTTTAAATGAGGAAACGATCCATTTGCCCTGATGCACTTTGCACATGTGGTGGTTGAAAAAGCTTACAGCACCTGGTATTCCCAGGCGGTCTCCCATCCAAGTACTAACCGGGCCCGACCCTGCTTAGCTTCCGAGATCAGACGAGATCGGGCGTGTTCAGGGTGGTATGGCCGTAAGCTGAATAGTAGTCAACAAACACTCTATTTATGCTGATGCACTTTGACAGTGAGCTGACTTTGTTGCGAAAAAAGTCACTTTTTGCCCAAAAAGTATCTCTGAATGACTTGAAATTTTACACAGTAGTAGTCAACGTCGCCCTGAACAAGGATCCGTTGAAAATATTCACATATCTCTTAAGGAATAATTGAAATGATTTTTTTTAAATGAGGAAACGATCCATTTGCCCTGATGCATTTTGCACGTGGTGGTTGAAAAAGCTTACAGCACCTGGTATTCCCAGGCGGTCTCCCATCCAAGTACTAACCGGGCCCGACCCTGCTTAGCTTCCGAGATCAGACGAGATCGGGCGTGTTCAGGGTGGTATGGCCGTAAGCGGAATAGTAGTCAACAAACACTCTATTTATGCTGATGCACTTTGACAGTGAGCTGACTTTGTTGCGAAAAAAGTCACTTTTTGCCCAAAAAGTATCTCTGAATGACTTGAAATTTTACACAGTAGTAGTCAACGTCGCCCTGAACAAGGATCCGTTGAAAATATTCACATATCTCTTAAGGAATAATTGAAATGATTTTTTTTAAATGAGGAAACGATCCATTTGCCCTGATGCATTTTGCACGTGGTGGTTGAAAAAGCTTACAGCACCTGGTATTCCCAGGCGGTCTCCCATCCAAGTACTAACCGGGCCCGACCCTGCTTAGCTTCCGAGATCAGACGAGATCGGGCGTGTTCAGGGTGGTATGGCCGTAAGCTGAATAGTAGTCAACAAACACTCTATTTATGCTGATGCACTTTGACAGTGAGCTGACTTTGTTGCGAAAAAAGTCACTTTTTGCCCAAAAAGTATCTCTGAATGACTTGAAATTTTACACAGTAGTAGTCAACGTCGCCCTGAACAAGGATCCGTTGAAAATATTCACATATCTCTTAAGGAATAATTGAAATGATTTTTTTTAAATGAGGAAACGATCCATTTGCCCTGATGCATTTTGCACATGTGGTGGTTGAAAAAGCTTACAGCACCTGGTATTCCCAGGCGGTCTCCCATCCAAGTACTAACCGGACCCGACCCTGCTTAGCTTCCGAGATCAGACGAGATCGGGCGTGTTCAGGGTGGTATGGCCGTAAGCTGAATAGTAGTCAACAAACACTCTATTTATGCTGATGCACTTTGACAGTGAGCTGACTTTCTTCCGAAAAAAGTCACTTTTTGCCCAAAAAGTATCTCTGAATGACTTGAAATTTTACACAGTAGTAGTCAACGTCGCCCTGAACAAGGATCCGTTGAAAATATTCACATATCTCTTAAGGAATAATTGAAATGATTTTTTTTAAATGAGGAAACGATCCATTTGCCCTGATGCACTTTGCACATGTGGTGGTTGAAAAAGCTTACAGCACCTGGTATTCCCAGGCGGTCTCCCATCCAAGTACTAACCAGGCCCGACCCTGCTTAGCTTCCGAGATCAGACGAGATCGGGCGTGTTCAGGGTGGTATGGCCGTAAGCGGAATAGTAGTCAACAAACACTCTATTTATGCTGATGCACTTTGACAGTGAGCTGACTTTGTTGCG
>NC_139824.1:355000-357500 GCF_963457635.1 Microchirus variegatus
ATGCACTTTGCACATGTGGTGGTTGAAAAAGCTTACAGCACCTGGTATTCCCAGGCGGTCTCCCATCCAAGTACTAACCAGGCCCGACCCTGCTTAGCTTCCGAGATCAGACGAGATCGGGCGTGTTCAGGGTGGTATGGCCGTAAGCGGAATAGTAGTCAACAAACACTCTATTTATGCTGATGCACTTTGACAGTGAGCTGACTTTGTTGCGAAAAAAGTCACTTTTTGCCCAAAAAGTATCTCTGAATGACTTGAAATTTTACACAGTAGTAGTCAACGTAGCCCTGAACAAGGATCCGTTGAAAATATTCACATATCTCTTAAGGAAAAATTGAAATGAATTTTTTAAATGAGGAAACGATCCATTTGCCCTGATGCACTTTGCACATGTGGTGGTTGAAAAAGCTTACAGCACCTGGTATTCCCAGGCGGTCTCCCATCCAAGTACTAACCGGGCCCGACCCTGCTTAGCTTCCGAGATCAGACGAGATCGGGCGTGTTCAGGGTGGTATGGCCGTAAGCTGAATAGTAGTCAACAAACACTCTATTTATGCTGATGCACTTTGACAGTGAGCTGACTTTGTTGCGAAAAAAGTCACTTTTTGCCCAAAAAGTATCTCTGAATGACTTGAAATTTTACACAGTAGTAGTCAACGTCGCCCTGAACAAGGATCCGTTGAAAATATTCACATATCTCTTAAGGAATAATTGAAATGATTTTTTTTAAATGAGGAAACGATCCATTTGCCCTGATGCATTTTGCACGTGGTGGTTGAAAAAGCTTACAGCACCTGGTATTCCCAGGCGGTCTCCCATCCAAGTACTAACCGGGCCCGACCCTGCTTAGCTTCCGAGATCAGACGAGATCGGGCGTGTTCAGGGTGGTATGGCCGTAAGCGGAATAGTAGTCAACAAACACTCTATTTATGCTGATGCACTTTGACAGTGAGCTGACTTTGTTGCGAAAAAAGTCACTTTTTGCCCAAAAAGTATCTCTGAATGACTTGAAATTTTACACAGTAGTAGTCAACGTCGCCCTGAACAAGGATCCGTTGAAAATATTCACATATCTCTTAAGGAATAATTGAAATGATTTTTTTTAAATGAGGAAACGATCCATTTGCCCTGATGCATTTTGCACGTGGTGGTTGAAAAAGCTTACAGCACCTGGTATTCCCAGGCGGTCTCCCATCCAAGTACTAACCGGGCCCGACCCTGCTTAGCTTCCGAGATCAGACGAGATCGGGCGTGTTCAGGGTGGTATGGCCGTAAGCTGAATAGTAGTCAACAAACACTCTATTTATGCTGATGCACTTTGACAGTGAGCTGACTTTGTTGCGAAAAAAGTCACTTTTTGCCCAAAAAGTATCTCTGAATGACTTGAAATTTTACACAGTAGTAGTCAACGTCGCCCTGAACAAGGATCCGTTGAAAATATTCACATATCTCTTAAGGAATAATTGAAATGATTTTTTTTAAATGAGGAAACGATCCATTTGCCCTGATGCATTTTGCACATGTGGTGGTTGAAAAAGCTTACAGCACCTGGTATTCCCAGGCGGTCTCCCATCCAAGTACTAACCGGACCCGACCCTGCTTAGCTTCCGAGATCAGACGAGATCGGGCGTGTTCAGGGTGGTATGGCCGTAAGCTGAATAGTAGTCAACAAACACTCTATTTATGCTGATGCACTTTGACAGTGAGCTGACTTTCTTCCGAAAAAAGTCACTTTTTGCCCAAAAAGTATCTCTGAATGACTTGAAATTTTACACAGTAGTAGTCAACGTCGCCCTGAACAAGGATCCGTTGAAAATATTCACATATCTCTTAAGGAATAATTGAAATGATTTTTTTTAAATGAGGAAACGATCCATTTGCCCTGATGCACTTTGCACATGTGGTGGTTGAAAAAGCTTACAGCACCTGGTATTCCCAGGCGGTCTCCCATCCAAGTACTAACCAGGCCCGACCCTGCTTAGCTTCCGAGATCAGACGAGATCGGGCGTGTTCAGGGTGGTATGGCCGTAAGCGGAATAGTAGTCAACAAACACTCTATTTATGCTGATGCACTTTGACAGTGAGCTGACTTTGTTGCGAAAAAAGTCACTTTTTGCCCAAAAAGTATCTCTGAATGACTTGAAATTTTACACAGTAGTAGTCAACGTAGCCCTGAACAAGGATCCGTTGAAAATATTCACATATCTCTTAAGGAAAAATTGAAATGAATTTTTTAAATGAGGAAACGATCCATTTGCCCTGATGCACTTTGCACATGTGGTGGTTGAAAAAGCTTACAGCACCTGGTATTCCCAGGCGGTCTCCCATCCAAGTACTAACCGGGCCCGACCCTGCTTAGCTTCCGAGATCAGACGAGATCGGGCGTGTTCAGGGTGGTATGGCCGTAAGCTGAATAGTAGTCAACAAACACTCTATTTATGCTGATGCACTTTGACAGTGAGCTGACTTTGTTGCGAAAAAAGTCACTTTTTGCCCAAAA
>NC_139824.1:365000-390000 GCF_963457635.1 Microchirus variegatus
CTGACTTTCTTCCGAAAAAAGTCACTTTTTGCCCAAAAAGTATCTCTGAATGACTTGAAATTTTACACAGTAGTAGTCAACGTCGCCCTGAACAAGGATCCGTTGAAAATATTCACATATCTCTTAAGGAATAATTGAAATGATTTTTTTTAAATGAGGAAACGATCCATTTGCCCTGATGCACTTTGCACATGTGGTGGTTGAAAAAGCTTACAGCACCTGGTATTCCCAGGCGGTCTCCCATCCAAGTACTAACCAGGCCCGACCCTGCTTAGCTTCCGAGATCAGACGAGATCGGGCGTGTTCAGGGTGGTATGGCCGTAAGCGGAATAGTAGTCAACAAACACTCTATTTATGCTGATGCACTTTGACAGTGAGCTGACTTTGTTGCGAAAAAAGTCACTTTTTGCCCAAAAAGTATCTCTGAATGACTTGAAATTTTACACAGTAGTAGTCAACGTCGCCCTGAACAAGGATCCGTTGAAAATATTCACATATCTCTTAAGGAATAATTGAAATGAATTTTTTTAAATGAGGAAACGATCCATTTGCCCTGATGCACTTTGCACATGTGGTGGTTGAAAAAGCTTACAGCACCTGGTATTCCCAGGCGGTCTCCCATCCAAGTACTAACCAGGCCCGACCCTGCTTAGCTTCCGAGATCAGACGAGATCGGGCGTGTTCAGGGTGGTATGGCCGTAAGCTGAATAGTAGTCAACAAACACTCTATTTATGCTGATGCACTTTGACAGTGAGCTGACTTTGTTGCGAAAAAAGTCACTTTTTGCCCAAAAAGTATCTCTGAATGACTTGAAATTTTACACAGTAGTAGTCAACGTCGCCCTGAACAAGGATCCGTTGAAAATATTCACATATCTCTTAAGGAATAATTGAAATGATTTTTTTTAAATGAGGAAACGATCCATTTGCCCTGATGCATTTTGCACATGTGGTGGTTGAAAAAGCTTACAGCACCTGGTATTCCCAGGCGGTCTCCCATCCAAGTACTAACCGGACCCGACCCTGCTTAGCTTCCGAGATCAGACGAGATCGGGCGTGTTCAGGGTGGTATGGCCGTAAGCTGAATAGTAGTCAACAAACACTCTATTTATGCTGATGCACTTTGACAGTGAGCTGACTTTCTTCCGAAAAAAGTCACTTTTTGCCCAAAAAGTATCTCTGAATGACTTGAAATTTTACACAGTAGTAGTCAACGTCGCCCTGAACAAGGATCCGTTGAAAATATTCACATATCTCTTAAGGAATAATTGAAATGATTTTTTTTAAATGAGGAAACGATCCATTTGCCCTGATGCACTTTGCACATGTGGTGGTTGAAAAAGCTTACAGCACCTGGTATTCCCAGGCGGTCTCCCATCCAAGTACTAACCAGGCCCGACCCTGCTTAGCTTCCGAGATCAGACGAGATCGGGCGTGTTCAGGGTGGTATGGCCGTAAGCGGAATAGTAGTCAACAAACACTCTATTTATGCTGATGCACTTTGACAGTGAGCTGACTTTGTTGCGAAAAAAGTCACTTTTTGCCCAAAAAGTATCTCTGAATGACTTGAAATTTTACACAGTAGTAGTCAACGTCGCCCTGAACAAGGATCCGTTGAAAATATTCACATATCTCTTAAGGAATAATTGAAATGATTTTTTTTAAATGAGGAAACGATCCATTTGCCCTGATGCACTTTGCACATGTGGTGGTTGAAAAAGCTTACAGCACCTGGTATTCCCAGGCGGTCTCCCATCCAAGTACTAACCGGGCCCGACCCTGCTTAGCTTCCGAGATCAGACGAGATCGGGCGTGTTCAGGGTGGTATGGCCGTAAGCGGAATAGTAGTCAACAAACACTCTATTTATGCTGATGCACTTTGACAGTGAGCTGACTTTCTTCCGAAAAAAGTCACTTTTTGCCCAAAAAGTATCTCTGAATGACTTGAAATTTTACACAGTAGTAGTCAACGTCGCCCTGAACAAGGATCCGTTGAAAATATTCACATATCTCTTAAGGAATAATTGAAATGATTTTTTTTAAATGAGGAAACGATCCATTTGCCCTGATGCACTTTGCACATGTGGTGGTTGAAAAAGCTTACAGCACCTGGTATTCCCAGGCGGTCTCCCATCCAAGTACTAACCAGGCCCGACCCTGCTTAGCTTCCGAGATCAGACGAGATCGGGCGTGTTCAGGGTGGTATGGCCGTAAGCGGAATAGTAGTCAACAAACACTCTATTTATGCTGATGCACTTTGACAGTGAGCTGACTTTGTTGCGAAAAAAGTCACTTTTTGCCCAAAAAGTATCTCTGAATGACTTGAAATTTTACACAGTAGTAGTCAACGTCGCCCTGAACAAGGATCCGTTGAAAATATTCACATATCTCTTAAGGAATAATTGAAATGAATTTTTTTAAATGAGGAAACGATCCATTTGCCCTGATGCACTTTGCACATGTGGTGGTTGAAAAAGCTTACAGCACCTGGTATTCCCAGGCGGTCTCCCATCCAAGTACTAACCAGGCCCGACCCTGCTTAGCTTCCGAGATCAGACGAGATCGGGCGTGTTCAGGGTGGTATGGCCGTAAGCTGAATAGTAGTCAACAAACACTCTATTTATGCTGATGCACTTTGACAGTGAGCTGACTTTGTTGCGAAAAAAGTCACTTTTTGCCCAAAAAGTATCTCTGAATGACTTGAAATTTTACACAGTAGTAGTCAACGTCGCCCTGAACAAGGATCCGTTGAAAATATTCACATATCTCTTAAGGAATAATTGAAATGATTTTTTTTAAATGAGGAAACGATCCATTTGCCCTGATGCATTTTGCACATGTGGTGGTTGAAAAAGCTTACAGCACCTGGTATTCCCAGGCGGTCTCCCATCCAAGTACTAACCGGACCCGACCCTGCTTAGCTTCCGAGATCAGACGAGATCGGGCGTGTTCAGGGTGGTATGGCCGTAAGCTGAATAGTAGTCAACAAACACTCTATTTATGCTGATGCACTTTGACAGTGAGCTGACTTTCTTCCGAAAAAAGTCACTTTTTGCCCAAAAAGTATCTCTGAATGACTTGAAATTTTACACAGTAGTAGTCAACGTCGCCCTGAACAAGGATCCGTTGAAAATATTCACATATCTCTTAAGGAATAATTGAAATGATTTTTTTTAAATGAGGAAACGATCCATTTGCCCTGATGCACTTTGCACATGTGGTGGTTGAAAAAGCTTACAGCACCTGGTATTCCCAGGCGGTCTCCCATCCAAGTACTAACCAGGCCCGACCCTGCTTAGCTTCCGAGATCAGACGAGATCGGGCGTGTTCAGGGTGGTATGGCCGTAAGCGGAATAGTAGTCAACAAACACTCTATTTATGCTGATGCACTTTGACAGTGAGCTGACTTTGTTGCGAAAAAAGTCACTTTTTGCCCAAAAAGTATCTCTGAATGACTTGAAATTTTACACAGTAGTAGTCAACGTCGCCCTGAACAAGGATCCGTTGAAAATATTCACATATCTCTTAAGGAATAATTGAAATGATTTTTTTTAAATGAGGAAACGATCCATTTGCCCTGATGCATTTTGCACGTGGTGGTTGAAAAAGCTTACAGCACCTGGTATTCCCAGGCGGTCTCCCATCCAAGTACTAACCGGGCCCGACCCTGCTTAGCTTCCGAGATCAGACGAGATCGGGCGTGTTCAGGGTGGTATGGCCGTAAGCGGAATAGTAGTCAACAAACACTCTATTTATGCTGATGCACTTTGACAGTGAGCTGACTTTGTTGCGAAAAAAGTCACTTTTTGCCCAAAAAGTATCTCTGAATGACTTGAAATTTTACACAGTAGTAGTCAACGTCGCCCTGAACAAGGATCCGTTGAAAATATTCACATATCTCTTAAGGAATAATTGAAATGATTTTTTTTAAATGAGGAAACGATCCATTTGCCCTGATGCATTTTGCACGTGGTGGTTGAAAAAGCTTACAGCACCTGGTATTCCCAGGCGGTCTCCCATCCAAGTACTAACCGGGCCCGACCCTGCTTAGCTTCCGAGATCAGACGAGATCGGGCGTGTTCAGGGTGGTATGGCCGTAAGCGGAATAGTAGTCAACAAACACTCTATTTATGCTGATGCACTTTGACAGTGAGCTGACTTTGTTGCGAAAAAAGTCACTTTTTGCCCAAAAAGTATCTCTGAATGACTTGAAATTTTACACAGTAGTAGTCAACGTCGCCCTGAACAAGGATCCGTTGAAAATATTCACATATCTCTTAAGGAATAATTGAAATGATTTTTTTTAAATGAGGAAACGATCCATTTGCCCTGATGCATTTTGCACGTGGTGGTTGAAAAAGCTTACAGCACCTGGTATTCCCAGGCGGTCTCCCATCCAAGTACTAACCGGGCCCGACCCTGCTTAGCTTCCGAGATCAGACGAGATCGGGCGTGTTCAGGGTGGTATGGCCGTAAGCGGAATAGTAGTCAACAAACACTCTATTTATGCTGATGCACTTTGACAGTGAGCTGACTTTGTTGCGAAAAAAGTCACTTTTTGCCCAAAAAGTATCTCTGAATGACTTGAAATTTTACACAGTAGTAGTCAACGTCGCCCTGAACAAGGATCCGTTGAAAATATTCACATATCTCTTAAGGAATAATTGAAATGATTTTTTTTAAATGAGGAAACGATCCATTTGCCCTGATGCATTTTGCACGTGGTGGTTGAAAAAGCTTACAGCACCTGGTATTCCCAGGCGGTCTCCCATCCAAGTACTAACCGGGCCCGACCCTGCTTAGCTTCCGAGATCAGACGAGATCGGGCGTGTTCAGGGTGGTATGGCCGTAAGCGGAATAGTAGTCAACAAACACTCTATTTATGCTGATGCACTTTGACAGTGAGCTGACTTTGTTGCGAAAAAAGTCACTTTTTGCCCAAAAAGTATCTCTGAATGACTTGAAATTTTACACAGTAGTAGTCAACGTCGCCCTGAACAAGGATCCGTTGAAAATATTCACATATCTCTTAAGGAATAATTGAAATGAATTTTTTTAAATGAGGAAACGATCCATTTGCCCTGATGCACTTTGCACATGTGGTGGTTGAAAAAGCTTACAGCACCTGGTATTCCCAGGCGGTCTCCCATCCAAGTACTAACCAGGCCCGACCCTGCTTAGCTTCCGAGATCAGACGAGATCGGGCGTGTTCAGGGTGGTATGGCCGTAAGCGGAATAGTAGTCAACAAACACTCTATTTATGCTGATGCACTTTGACAGTGAGCTGACTTTGTTGCGAAAAAAGTCACTTTTTGCCCAAAAAGTATCTCTGAATGACTTGAAATTTTACACAGTAGTAGTCAACGTCGCCCTGAACAAGGATCCGTTGAAAATATTCACATATCTCTTAAGGAATAATTGAAATGATTTTTTTTAAATGAGGAAACGATCCATTTGCCCTGATGCATTTTGCACATGTGGTGGTTGAAAAAGCTTACAGCACCTGGTATTCCCAGGCGGTCTCCCATCCAAGTACTAACCGGACCCGACCCTGCTTAGCTTCCGAGATCAGACGAGATCGGGCGTGTTCAGGGTGGTATGGCCGTAAGCTGAATAGTAGTCAACAAACACTCTATTTATGCTGATGCACTTTGACAGTGAGCTGACTTTCTTCCGAAAAAAGTCACTTTTTGCCCAAAAAGTATCTCTGAATGACTTGAAATTTTACACAGTAGTAGTCAACGTCGCCCTGAACAAGGATCCGTTGAAAATATTCACATATCTCTTAAGGAATAATTGAAATGATTTTTTTTAAATGAGGAAACGATCCATTTGCCCTGATGCACTTTGCACATGTGGTGGTTGAAAAAGCTTACAGCACCTGGTATTCCCAGGCGGTCTCCCATCCAAGTACTAACCAGGCCCGACCCTGCTTAGCTTCCGAGATCAGACGAGATCGGGCGTGTTCAGGGTGGTATGGCCGTAAGCGGAATAGTAGTCAACAAACACTCTATTTATGCTGATGCACTTTGACAGTGAGCTGACTTTGTTGCGAAAAAAGTCACTTTTTGCCCAAAAAGTATCTCTGAATGACTTGAAATTTTACACAGTAGTAGTCAACGTAGCCCTGAACAAGGATCCGTTGAAAATATTCACATATCTCTTAAGGAAAAATTGAAATGAATTTTTTAAATGAGGAAACGATCCATTTGCCCTGATGCACTTTGCACATGTGGTGGTTGAAAAAGCTTACAGCACCTGGTATTCCCAGGCGGTCTCCCATCCAAGTACTAACCGGGCCCGACCCTGCTTAGCTTCCGAGATCAGACGAGATCGGGCGTGTTCAGGGTGGTATGGCCGTAAGCTGAATAGTAGTCAACAAACACTCTATTTATGCTGATGCACTTTGACAGTGAGCTGACTTTGTTGCGAAAAAAGTCACTTTTTGCCCAAAAAGTATCTCTGAATGACTTGAAATTTTACACAGTAGTAGTCAACGTCGCCCTGAACAAGGATCCGTTGAAAATATTCACATATCTCTTAAGGAATAATTGAAATGATTTTTTTTAAATGAGGAAACGATCCATTTGCCCTGATGCATTTTGCACGTGGTGGTTGAAAAAGCTTACAGCACCTGGTATTCCCAGGCGGTCTCCCATCCAAGTACTAACCGGGCCCGACCCTGCTTAGCTTCCGAGATCAGACGAGATCGGGCGTGTTCAGGGTGGTATGGCCGTAAGCGGAATAGTAGTCAACAAACACTCTATTTATGCTGATGCACTTTGACAGTGAGCTGACTTTGTTGCGAAAAAAGTCACTTTTTGCCCAAAAAGTATCTCTGAATGACTTGAAATTTTACACAGTAGTAGTCAACGTCGCCCTGAACAAGGATCCGTTGAAAATATTCACATATCTCTTAAGGAATAATTGAAATGATTTTTTTTAAATGAGGAAACGATCCATTTGCCCTGATGCACTTTGCACATGTGGTGGTTGAAAAAGCTTACAGCACCTGGTATTCCCAGGCGGTCTCCCATCCAAGTACTAACCAGGCCCGACCCTGCTTAGCTTCCGAGATCAGACGAGATCGGGCGTGTTCAGGGTGGTATGGCCGTAAGCGGAATAGTAGTCAACAAACACTCTATTTATGCTGATGCACTTTGACAGTGAGCTGACTTTGTTGCGAAAAAAGTCACTTTTTGCCCAAAAAGTATCTCTGAATGACTTGAAATTTTACACAGTAGTAGTCAACGTAGCCCTGAACAAGGATCCGTTGAAAATATTCACATATCTCTTAAGGAAAAATTGAAATGAATTTTTTAAATGAGGAAACGATCCATTTGCCCTGATGCACTTTGCACATGTGGTGGTTGAAAAAGCTTACAGCACCTGGTATTCCCAGGCGGTCTCCCATCCAAGTACTAACCGGGCCCGACCCTGCTTAGCTTCCGAGATCAGACGAGATCGGGCGTGTTCAGGGTGGTATGGCCGTAAGCTGAATAGTAGTCAACAAACACTCTATTTATGCTGATGCACTTTGACAGTGAGCTGACTTTGTTGCGAAAAAAGTCACTTTTTGCCCAAAAAGTATCTCTGAATGACTTGAAATTTTACACAGTAGTAGTCAACGTCGCCCTGAACAAGGATCCGTTGAAAATATTCACATATCTCTTAAGGAATAATTGAAATGATTTTTTTTAAATGAGGAAACGATCCATTTGCCCTGATGCATTTTGCACGTGGTGGTTGAAAAAGCTTACAGCACCTGGTATTCCCAGGCGGTCTCCCATCCAAGTACTAACCGGGCCCGACCCTGCTTAGCTTCCGAGATCAGACGAGATCGGGCGTGTTCAGGGTGGTATGGCCGTAAGCGGAATAGTAGTCAACAAACACTCTATTTATGCTGATGCACTTTGACAGTGAGCTGACTTTGTTGCGAAAAAAGTCACTTTTTGCCCAAAAAGTATCTCTGAATGACTTGAAATTTTACACAGTAGTAGTCAACGTCGCCCTGAACAAGGATCCGTTGAAAATATTCACATATCTCTTAAGGAATAATTGAAATGATTTTTTTTAAATGAGGAAACGATCCATTTGCCCTGATGCATTTTGCACATGTGGTGGTTGAAAAAGCTTACAGCACCTGGTATTCCCAGGCGGTCTCCCATCCAAGTACTAACCGGGCCCGACCCTGCTTAGCTTCCGAGATCAGACGAGATCGGGCGTGTTCAGGGTGGTATGGCCGTAAGCGGAATAGTAGTCAACAAACACTCTATTTATGCTGATGCACTTTGACAGTGAGCTGACTTTGTTGCGAAAAAAGTCACTTTTTGCCCAAAAAGTATCTCTGAATGACTTGAAATTTTACACAGTAGTAGTCAACGTAGCCCTGAACAAGGATCCGTTGAAAATATTCACATATCTCTTAAGGAAAAATTGAAATGAATTTTTTAAATGAGGAAACGATCCATTTGCCCTGATGCACTTTGCACATGTGGTGGTTGAAAAAGCTTACAGCACCTGGTATTCCCAGGCGGTCTCCCATCCAAGTACTAACCGGGCCCGACCCTGCTTAGCTTCCGAGATCAGACGAGATCGGGCGTGTTCAGGGTGGTATGGCCGTAAGCTGAATAGTAGTCAACAAACACTCTATTTATGCTGATGCACTTTGACAGTGAGCTGACTTTGTTGCGAAAAAAGTCACTTTTTGCCCAAAAAGTATCTCTGAATGACTTGAAATTTTACACAGTAGTAGTCAACGTCGCCCTGAACAAGGATCCGTTGAAAATATTCACATATCTCTTAAGGAATAATTGAAATGATTTTTTTTAAATGAGGAAACGATCCATTTGCCCTGATGCATTTTGCACGTGGTGGTTGAAAAAGCTTACAGCACCTGGTATTCCCAGGCGGTCTCCCATCCAAGTACTAACCGGGCCCGACCCTGCTTAGCTTCCGAGATCAGACGAGATCGGGCGTGTTCAGGGTGGTATGGCCGTAAGCGGAATAGTAGTCAACAAACACTCTATTTATGCTGATGCACTTTGACAGTGAGCTGACTTTGTTGCGAAAAAAGTCACTTTTTGCCCAAAAAGTATCTCTGAATGACTTGAAATTTTACACAGTAGTAGTCAACGTCGCCCTGAACAAGGATCCGTTGAAAATATTCACATATCTCTTAAGGAATAATTGAAATGATTTTTTTTAAATGAGGAAACGATCCATTTGCCCTGATGCACTTTGCACATGTGGTGGTTGAAAAAGCTTACAGCACCTGGTATTCCCAGGCGGTCTCCCATCCAAGTACTAACCAGGCCCGACCCTGCTTAGCTTCCGAGATCAGACGAGATCGGGCGTGTTCAGGGTGGTATGGCCGTAAGCGGAATAGTAGTCAACAAACACTCTATTTATGCTGATGCACTTTGACAGTGAGCTGACTTTGTTGCGAAAAAAGTCACTTTTTGCCCAAAAAGTATCTCTGAATGACTTGAAATTTTACACAGTAGTAGTCAACGTAGCCCTGAACAAGGATCCGTTGAAAATATTCACATATCTCTTAAGGAAAAATTGAAATGAATTTTTTAAATGAGGAAACGATCCATTTGCCCTGATGCACTTTGCACATGTGGTGGTTGAAAAAGCTTACAGCACCTGGTATTCCCAGGCGGTCTCCCATCCAAGTACTAACCGGGCCCGACCCTGCTTAGCTTCCGAGATCAGACGAGATCGGGCGTGTTCAGGGTGGTATGGCCGTAAGCTGAATAGTAGTCAACAAACACTCTATTTATGCTGATGCACTTTGACAGTGAGCTGACTTTGTTGCGAAAAAAGTCACTTTTTGCCCAAAAAGTATCTCTGAATGACTTGAAATTTTACACAGTAGTAGTCAACGTCGCCCTGAACAAGGATCCGTTGAAAATATTCACATATCTCTTAAGGAATAATTGAAATGATTTTTTTTAAATGAGGAAACGATCCATTTGCCCTGATGCATTTTGCACGTGGTGGTTGAAAAAGCTTACAGCACCTGGTATTCCCAGGCGGTCTCCCATCCAAGTACTAACCGGGCCCGACCCTGCTTAGCTTCCGAGATCAGACGAGATCGGGCGTGTTCAGGGTGGTATGGCCGTAAGCGGAATAGTAGTCAACAAACACTCTATTTATGCTGATGCACTTTGACAGTGAGCTGACTTTGTTGCGAAAAAAGTCACTTTTTGCCCAAAAAGTATCTCTGAATGACTTGAAATTTTACACAGTAGTAGTCAACGTCGCCCTGAACAAGGATCCGTTGAAAATATTCACATATCTCTTAAGGAATAATTGAAATGATTTTTTTTAAATGAGGAAACGATCCATTTGCCCTGATGCATTTTGCACATGTGGTGGTTGAAAAAGCTTACAGCACCTGGTATTCCCAGGCGGTCTCCCATCCAAGTACTAACCGGGCCCGACCCTGCTTAGCTTCCGAGATCAGACGAGATCGGGCGTGTTCAGGGTGGTATGGCCGTAAGCTGAATAGTAGTCAACAAACACTCTATTTATGCTGATGCACTTTGACAGTGAGCTGACTTTGTTGCGAAAAAAGTCACTTTTTGCCCAAAAAGTATCTCTGAATGACTTGAAATTTTACACAGTAGTAGTCAACGTCGCCCTGAACAAGGATCCGTTGAAAATATTCACATATCTCTTAAGGAATAATTGAAATGATTTTTTTTAAATGAGGAAACGATCCATTTGCCCTGATGCATTTTGCACATGTGGTGGTTGAAAAAGCTTACAGCACCTGGTATTCCCAGGCGGTCTCCCATCCAAGTACTAACCGGGCCCGACCCTGCTTAGCTTCCGAGATCAGACGAGATCGGGCGTGTTCAGGGTGGTATGGCCGTAAGCTGAATAGTAGTCAACAAACACTCTATTTATGCTGATGCACTTTGACAGTGAGCTGACTTTCTTCCGAAAAAAGTCACTTTTTGCCCAAAAAGTATCTCTGAATGACTTGAAATTTTACACAGTAGTAGTCAACGTCGCCCTGAACAAGGATCCGTTGAAAATATTCACATATCTCTTAAGGAATAATTGAAATGATTTTTTTTAAATGAGGAAACGATCCATTTGCCCTGATGCATTTTGCACGTGGTGGTTGAAAAAGCTTACAGCACCTGGTATTCCCAGGCGGTCTCCCATCCAAGTACTAACCGGGCCCGACCCTGCTTAGCTTCCGAGATCAGACGAGATCGGGCGTGTTCAGGGTGGTATGGCCGTAAGCTGAATAGTAGTCAACAAACACTCTATTTATGCTGATGCACTTTGACAGTGAGCTGACTTTGTTGCGAAAAAAGTCACTTTTTGCCCAAAAAGTATCTCTGAATGACTTGAAATTTTACACAGTAGTAGTCAACGTAGCCCTGAACAAGGATCCGTTGAAAATATTCACATATCTCTTAAGGAAAAATTGAAATGAATTTTTTAAATGAGGAAACGATCCATTTGCCCTGATGCACTTTGCACATGTGGTGGTTGAAAAAGCTTACAGCACCTGGTATTCCCAGGCGGTCTCCCATCCAAGTACTAACCGGGCCCGACCCTGCTTAGCTTCCGAGATCAGACGAGATCGGGCGTGTTCAGGGTGGTATGGCCGTAAGCTGAATAGTAGTCAACAAACACTCTATTTATGCTGATGCACTTTGACAGTGAGCTGACTTTGTTGCGAAAAAAGTCACTTTTTGCCCAAAAAGTATCTCTGAATGACTTGAAATTTTACACAGTAGTAGTCAACGTCGCCCTGAACAAGGATCCGTTGAAAATATTCACATATCTCTTAAGGAATAATTGAAATGATTTTTTTTAAATGAGGAAACGATCCATTTGCCCTGATGCATTTTGCACGTGGTGGTTGAAAAAGCTTACAGCACCTGGTATTCCCAGGCGGTCTCCCATCCAAGTACTAACCGGGCCCGACCCTGCTTAGCTTCCGAGATCAGACGAGATCGGGCGTGTTCAGGGTGGTATGGCCGTAAGCGGAATAGTAGTCAACAAACACTCTATTTATGCTGATGCACTTTGACAGTGAGCTGACTTTGTTGCGAAAAAAGTCACTTTTTGCCCAAAAAGTATCTCTGAATGACTTGAAATTTTACACAGTAGTAGTCAACGTCGCCCTGAACAAGGATCCGTTGAAAATATTCACATATCTCTTAAGGAATAATTGAAATGATTTTTTTTAAATGAGGAAACGATCCATTTGCCCTGATGCATTTTGCACATGTGGTGGTTGAAAAAGCTTACAGCACCTGGTATTCCCAGGCGGTCTCCCATCCAAGTACTAACCGGGCCCGACCCTGCTTAGCTTCCGAGATCAGACGAGATCGGGCGTGTTCAGGGTGGTATGGCCGTAAGCTGAATAGTAGTCAACAAACACTCTATTTATGCTGATGCACTTTGACAGTGAGCTGACTTTGTTGCGAAAAAAGTCACTTTTTGCCCAAAAAGTATCTCTGAATGACTTGAAATTTTACACAGTAGTAGTCAACGTAGCCCTGAACAAGGATCCGTTGAAAATATTCACATATCTCTTAAGGAAAAATTGAAATGAATTTTTTAAATGAGGAAACGATCCATTTGCCCTGATGCACTTTGCACATGTGGTGGTTGAAAAAGCTTACAGCACCTGGTATTCCCAGGCGGTCTCCCATCCAAGTACTAACCGGGCCCGACCCTGCTTAGCTTCCGAGATCAGACGAGATCGGGCGTGTTCAGGGTGGTATGGCCGTAAGCTGAATAGTAGTCAACAAACACTCTATTTATGCTGATGCACTTTGACAGTGAGCTGACTTTGTTGCGAAAAAAGTCACTTTTTGCCCAAAAAGTATCTCTGAATGACTTGAAATTTTACACAGTAGTAGTCAACGTCGCCCTGAACAAGGATCCGTTGAAAATATTCACATATCTCTTAAGGAATAATTGAAATGATTTTTTTTAAATGAGGAAACGATCCATTTGCCCTGATGCATTTTGCACGTGGTGGTTGAAAAAGCTTACAGCACCTGGTATTCCCAGGCGGTCTCCCATCCAAGTACTAACCGGGCCCGACCCTGCTTAGCTTCCGAGATCAGACGAGATCGGGCGTGTTCAGGGTGGTATGGCCGTAAGCTGAATAGTAGTCAACAAACACTCTATTTATGCTGATGCACTTTGACAGTGAGCTGACTTTGTTGCGAAAAAAGTCACTTTTTGCCCAAAAAGTATCTCTGAATGACTTGAAATTTTACACAGTAGTAGTCAACGTAGCCCTGAACAAGGATCCGTTGAAAATATTCACATATCTCTTAAGGAAAAATTGAAATGAATTTTTTAAATGAGGAAACGATCCATTTGCCCTGATGCACTTTGCACATGTGGTGGTTGAAAAAGCTTACAGCACCTGGTATTCCCAGGCGGTCTCCCATCCAAGTACTAACCGGGCCCGACCCTGCTTAGCTTCCGAGATCAGACGAGATCGGGCGTGTTCAGGGTGGTATGGCCGTAAGCTGAATAGTAGTCAACAAACACTCTATTTATGCTGATGCACTTTGACAGTGAGCTGACTTTGTTGCGAAAAAAGTCACTTTTTGCCCAAAAAGTATCTCTGAATGACTTGAAATTTTACACAGTAGTAGTCAACGTCGCCCTGAACAAGGATCCGTTGAAAATATTCACATATCTCTTAAGGAATAATTGAAATGAATTTTTTTAAATGAGGAAACGATCCATTTGCCCTGATGCACTTTGCACATGTGGTGGTTGAAAAAGCTTACAGCACCTGGTATTCCCAGGCGGTCTCCCATCCAAGTACTAACCAGGCCCGACCCTGCTTAGCTTCCGAGATCAGACGAGATCGGGCGTGTTCAGGGTGGTATGGCCGTAAGCGGAATAGTAGTCAACAAACACTCTATTTATGCTGATGCACTTTGACAGTGAGCTGACTTTGTTGCGAAAAAAGTCACTTTTTGCCCAAAAAGTATCTCTGAATGACTTGAAATTTTACACAGTAGTAGTCAACGTCGCCCTGAACAAGGATCCGTTGAAAATATTCACATATCTCTTAAGGAAAAATTGAAATGAATTTTTTAAATGAGGAAACGATCCATTTGCCCTGATGCACTTTGCACATGTGGTGGTTGAAAAAGCTTACAGCACCTGGTATTCCCAGGCGGTCTCCCATCCAAGTACTAACCGGGCCCGACCCTGCTTAGCTTCCGAGATCAGACGAGATCGGGCGTGTTCAGGGTGGTATGGCCGTAAGCAGAATAGTAGTCAACAAACACTCTATTTATGCTGATGCACTTTGACAGTGAGCTGACTTTGTTGCGAAAAAAGTCACTTTTTGCCCAAAAAGTATCTCTGAATGACTTGAAATTTTACACAGTAGTAGTCAACGTCGCCCTGAACAAGGATCCGTTGAAAATATTCACATATCTCTTAAGGAATAATTGAAATGATTTTTTTTAAATGAGGAAACGATCCATTTGCCCTGATGCATTTTGCACGTGGTGGTTGAAAAAGCTTACAGCACCTGGTATTCCCAGGCGGTCTCCCATCCAAGTACTAACCGGGCCCGACCCTGCTTAGCTTCCGAGATCAGACGAGATCGGGCGTGTTCAGGGTGGTATGGCCGTAAGCGGAATAGTAGTCAACAAACACTCTATTTATGCTGATGCACTTTGACAGTGAGCTGACTTTGTTGCGAAAAAAGTCACTTTTTGCCCAAAAAGTATCTCTGAATGACTTGAAATTTTACACAGTAGTAGTCAACGTCGCCCTGAACAAGGATCCGTTGAAAATATTCACATATCTCTTAAGGAATAATTGAAATGATTTTTTTTAAATGAGGAAACGATCCATTTGCCCTGATGCATTTTGCACATGTGGTGGTTGAAAAAGCTTACAGCACCTGGTATTCCCAGGCGGTCTCCCATCCAAGTACTAACCGGGCCCGACCCTGCTTAGCTTCCGAGATCAGACGAGATCGGGCGTGTTCAGGGTGGTATGGCCGTAAGCTGAATAGTAGTCAACAAACACTCTATTTATGCTGATGCACTTTGACAGTGAGCTGACTTTGTTGCGAAAAAAGTCACTTTTTGCCCAAAAAGTATCTCTGAATGACTTGAAATTTTACACAGTAGTAGTCAACGTAGCCCTGAACAAGGATCCGTTGAAAATATTCACATATCTCTTAAGGAAAAATTGAAATGAATTTTTTAAATGAGGAAACGATCCATTTGCCCTGATGCACTTTGCACATGTGGTGGTTGAAAAAGCTTACAGCACCTGGTATTCCCAGGCGGTCTCCCATCCAAGTACTAACCGGGCCCGACCCTGCTTAGCTTCCGAGATCAGACGAGATCGGGCGTGTTCAGGGTGGTATGGCCGTAAGCTGAATAGTAGTCAACAAACACTCTATTTATGCTGATGCACTTTGACAGTGAGCTGACTTTGTTGCGAAAAAAGTCACTTTTTGCCCAAAAAGTATCTCTGAATGACTTGAAATTTTACACAGTAGTAGTCAACGTCGCCCTGAACAAGGATCCGTTGAAAATATTCACATATCTCTTAAGGAATAATTGAAATGATTTTTTTTAAATGAGGAAACGATCCATTTGCCCTGATGCATTTTGCACGTGGTGGTTGAAAAAGCTTACAGCACCTGGTATTCCCAGGCGGTCTCCCATCCAAGTACTAACCGGGCCCGACCCTGCTTAGCTTCCGAGATCAGACGAGATCGGGCGTGTTCAGGGTGGTATGGCCGTAAGCTGAATAGTAGTCAACAAACACTCTATTTATGCTGATGCACTTTGACAGTGAGCTGACTTTGTTGCGAAAAAAGTCACTTTTTGCCCAAAAAGTATCTCTGAATGACTTGAAATTTTACACAGTAGTAGTCAACGTAGCCCTGAACAAGGATCCGTTGAAAATATTCACATATCTCTTAAGGAAAAATTGAAATGAATTTTTTAAATGAGGAAACGATCCATTTGCCCTGATGCACTTTGCACATGTGGTGGTTGAAAAAGCTTACAGCACCTGGTATTCCCAGGCGGTCTCCCATCCAAGTACTAACCGGGCCCGACCCTGCTTAGCTTCCGAGATCAGACGAGATCGGGCGTGTTCAGGGTGGTATGGCCGTAAGCTGAATAGTAGTCAACAAACACTCTATTTATGCTGATGCACTTTGACAGTGAGCTGACTTTGTTGCGAAAAAAGTCACTTTTTGCCCAAAAAGTATCTCTGAATGACTTGAAATTTTACACAGTAGTAGTCAACGTCGCCCTGAACAAGGATCCGTTGAAAATATTCACATATCTCTTAAGGAATAATTGAAATGATTTTTTTTAAATGAGGAAACGATCCATTTGCCCTGATGCATTTTGCACGTGGTGGTTGAAAAAGCTTACAGCACCTGGTATTCCCAGGCGGTCTCCCATCCAAGTACTAACCGGGCCCGACCCTGCTTAGCTTCCGAGATCAGACGAGATCGGGCGTGTTCAGGGTGGTATGGCCGTAAGCGGAATAGTAGTCAACAAACACTCTATTTATGCTGATGCACTTTGACAGTGAGCTGACTTTGTTGCGAAAAAAGTCACTTTTTGCCCAAAAAGTATCTCTGAATGACTTGAAATTTTACACAGTAGTAGTCAACGTCGCCCTGAACAAGGATCCGTTGAAAATATTCACATATCTCTTAAGGAATAATTGAAATGATTTTTTTTAAATGAGGAAACGATCCATTTGCCCTGATGCATTTTGCACATGTGGTGGTTGAAAAAGCTTACAGCACCTGGTATTCCCAGGCGGTCTCCCATCCAAGTACTAACCGGGCCCGACCCTGCTTAGCTTCCGAGATCAGACGAGATCGGGCGTGTTCAGGGTGGTATGGCCGTAAGCTGAATAGTAGTCAACAAACACTCTATTTATGCTGATGCACTTTGACAGTGAGCTGACTTTGTTGCGAAAAAAGTCACTTTTTGCCCAAAAAGTATCTCTGAATGACTTGAAATTTTACACAGTAGTAGTCAACGTAGCCCTGAACAAGGATCCGTTGAAAATATTCACATATCTCTTAAGGAAAAATTGAAATGAATTTTTTAAATGAGGAAACGATCCATTTGCCCTGATGCACTTTGCACATGTGGTGGTTGAAAAAGCTTACAGCACCTGGTATTCCCAGGCGGTCTCCCATCCAAGTACTAACCGGGCCCGACCCTGCTTAGCTTCCGAGATCAGACGAGATCGGGCGTGTTCAGGGTGGTATGGCCGTAAGCTGAATAGTAGTCAACAAACACTCTATTTATGCTGATGCACTTTGACAGTGAGCTGACTTTGTTGCGAAAAAAGTCACTTTTTGCCCAAAAAGTATCTCTGAATGACTTGAAATTTTACACAGTAGTAGTCAACGTCGCCCTGAACAAGGATCCGTTGAAAATATTCACATATCTCTTAAGGAATAATTGAAATGATTTTTTTTAAATGAGGAAACGATCCATTTGCCCTGATGCATTTTGCACGTGGTGGTTGAAAAAGCTTACAGCACCTGGTATTCCCAGGCGGTCTCCCATCCAAGTACTAACCGGGCCCGACCCTGCTTAGCTTCCGAGATCAGACGAGATCGGGCGTGTTCAGGGTGGTATGGCCGTAAGCTGAATAGTAGTCAACAAACACTCTATTTATGCTGATGCACTTTGACAGTGAGCTGACTTTGTTGCGAAAAAAGTCACTTTTTGCCCAAAAAGTATCTCTGAATGACTTGAAATTTTACACAGTAGTAGTCAACGTAGCCCTGAACAAGGATCCGTTGAAAATATTCACATATCTCTTAAGGAAAAATTGAAATGAATTTTTTAAATGAGGAAACGATCCATTTGCCCTGATGCACTTTGCACATGTGGTGGTTGAAAAAGCTTACAGCACCTGGTATTCCCAGGCGGTCTCCCATCCAAGTACTAACCGGGCCCGACCCTGCTTAGCTTCCGAGATCAGACGAGATCGGGCGTGTTCAGGGTGGTATGGCCGTAAGCTGAATAGTAGTCAACAAACACTCTATTTATGCTGATGCACTTTGACAGTGAGCTGACTTTGTTGCGAAAAAAGTCACTTTTTGCCCAAAAAGTATCTCTGAATGACTTGAAATTTTACACAGTAGTAGTCAACGTCGCCCTGAACAAGGATCCGTTGAAAATATTCACATATCTCTTAAGGAATAATTGAAATGAATTTTTTTAAATGAGGAAACGATCCATTTGCCCTGATGCACTTTGCACATGTGGTGGTTGAAAAAGCTTACAGCACCTGGTATTCCCAGGCGGTCTCCCATCCAAGTACTAACCAGGCCCGACCCTGCTTAGCTTCCGAGATCAGACGAGATCGGGCGTGTTCAGGGTGGTATGGCCGTAAGCGGAATAGTAGTCAACAAACACTCTATTTATGCTGATGCACTTTGACAGTGAGCTGACTTTGTTGCGAAAAAAGTCACTTTTTGCCCAAAAAGTATCTCTGAATGACTTGAAATTTTACACAGTAGTAGTCAACGTCGCCCTGAACAAGGATCCGTTGAAAATATTCACATATCTCTTAAGGAAAAATTGAAATGAATTTTTTAAATGAGGAAACGATCCATTTGCCCTGATGCACTTTGCACATGTGGTGGTTGAAAAAGCTTACAGCACCTGGTATTCCCAGGCGGTCTCCCATCCAAGTACTAACCGGGCCCGACCCTGCTTAGCTTCCGAGATCAGACGAGATCGGGCGTGTTCAGGGTGGTATGGCCGTAAGCAGAATAGTAGTCAACAAACACTCTATTTATGCTGATGCACTTTGACATTGAGCTGACTTTGTTGCGAAAAAAGTCACTTTTTGCCCAAAAAGTATCTCTGAATGACTTGAAATTTTACACAGTAGTAGTCAACGTCGCCCTGAACAAGGATCCGTTGAAAATATTCACATATCTCTTAAGGAATAATTGAAATGATTTTTTTTAAATGAGGAAACGATCCATTTGCCCTGATGCATTTTGCACGTGGTGGTTGAAAAAGCTTACAGCACCTGGTATTCCCAGGCGGTCTCCCATCCAAGTACTAACCGGGCCCGACCCTGCTTAGCTTCCGAGATCAGACGAGATCGGGCGTGTTCAGGGTGGTATGGCCGTAAGCGGAATAGTAGTCAACAAACACTCTATTTATGCTGATGCACTTTGACAGTGAGCTGACTTTGTTGCGAAAAAAGTCACTTTTTGCCCAAAAAGTATCTCTGAATGACTTGAAATTTTACACAGTAGTAGTCAACGTCGCCCTGAACAAGGATCCGTTGAAAATATTCACATATCTCTTAAGGAATAATTGAAATGATTTTTTTTAAATGAGGAAACGATCCATTTGCCCTGATGCATTTTGCACATGTGGTGGTTGAAAAAGCTTACAGCACCTGGTATTCCCAGGCGGTCTCCCATCCAAGTACTAACCGGGCCCGACCCTGCTTAGCTTCCGAGATCAGACGAGATCGGGCGTGTTCAGGGTGGTATGGCCGTAAGCTGAATAGTAGTCAACAAACACTCTATTTATGCTGATGCACTTTGACAGTGAGCTGACTTTCTTCCGAAAAAAGTCACTTTTTGCCCAAAAAGTATCTCTGAATGACTTGAAATTTTACACAGTAGTAGTCAACGTCGCCCTGAACAAGGATCCGTTGAAAATATTCACATATCTCTTAAGGAATAATTGAAATGATTTTTTTTAAATGAGGAAACGATCCATTTGCCCTGATGCACTTTGCACATGTGGTGGTTGAAAAAGCTTACAGCACCTGGTATTCCCAGGCGGTCTCCCATCCAAGTACTAACCAGGCCCGACCCTGCTTAGCTTCCGAGATCAGACGAGATCGGGCTTGTTCAGGGTGGTATGGCCGTAAGCGGAATAGTAGTCAACAAACACTCTATTTATGCTGATGCACTTTGACAGTGAGCTGACTTTGTTGCGAAAAAAGTCACTTTTTGCCCAAAAAGTATCTCTGAATGACTTGAAATTTTACACAGTAGTAGTCAACGTCGCCCTGAACAAGGATCCGTTGAAAATATTCACATATCTCTTAAGGAATAATTGAAATGATTTTTTTTAAATGAGGAAACGATCAATTTGCCCTGATGCATTTTGCACGTGGTGGTTGAAAAAGCTTACAGCACCTGGTATTCCCAGGCGGTCTCCCATCCAAGTACTAACCGGGCCCGACCCTGCTTAGCTTCCGAGATCAGACGAGATCGGGCGTGTTCAGGGTGGTATGGCCGTAAGCGGAATAGTAGTCAACAAACACTCTATTTATGCTGATGCACTTTGACAGTGAGCTGACTTTCTTCCGAAAAAAGTCACTTTTTGCCCAAAAAGTATCTCTGAATGACTTGAAATTTTACACAGTAGTAGTCAACGTCGCCCTGAACAAGGATCCGTTGAAAATATTCACATATCTCTTAAGGAATAATTGAAATGATTTTTTTTAAATGAGGAAACGATCCATTTGCCCTGATGCACTTTGCACATGTGGTGGTTGAAAAAGCTTACAGCACCTGGTATTCCCAGGCGGTCTCCCATCCAAGTACTAACCAGGCCCGACCCTGCTTAGCTTCCGAGATCAGACGAGATCGGGCGTGTTCAGGGTGGTATGGCCGTAAGCGGAATAGTAGTCAACAAACACTCTATTTATGCTGATGCACTTTGACAGTGAGCTGACTTTGTTGCGAAAAAAGTCACTTTTTGCCCAAAAAGTATCTCTGAATGACTTGAAATTTTACACAGTAGTAGTCAACGTCGCCCTGAACAAGGATCCGTTGAAAATATTCACATATCTCTTAAGGAAAAATTGAAATGAATTTTTTAAATGAGGAAACGATCCATTTGCCCTGATGCACTTTGCACATGTGGTGGTTGAAAAAGCTTACAGCACCTGGTATTCCCAGGCGGTCTCCCATCCAAGTACTAACCGGGCCCGACCCTGCTTAGCTTCCGAGATCAGACGAGATCGGGCGTGTTCAGGGTGGTATGGCCGTAAGCAGAATAGTAGTCAACAAACACTCTATTTATGCTGATGCACTTTGACATTGAGCTGACTTTGTTGCGAAAAAAGTCACTTTTTGCCCAAAAAGTATCTCTGAATGACTTGAAATTTTACACAGTAGTAGTCAACGTCGCCCTGAACAAGGATCCGTTGAAAATATTCACATATCTCTTAAGGAATAATTGAAATGATTTTTTTTAAATGAGGAAACGATCCATTTGCCCTGATGCATTTTGCACGTGGTGGTTGAAAAAGCTTACAGCACCTGGTATTCCCAGGCGGTCTCCCATCCAAGTACTAACCGGGCCCGACCCTGCTTAGCTTCCGAGATCAGACGAGATCGGGCGTGTTCAGGGTGGTATGGCCGTAAGCGGAATAGTAGTCAACAAACACTCTATTTATGCTGATGCACTTTGACAGTGAGCTGACTTTGTTGCGAAAAAAGTCACTTTTTGCCCAAAAAGTATCTCTGAATGACTTGAAATTTTACACAGTAGTAGTCAACGTCGCCCTGAACAAGGATCCGTTGAAAATATTCACATATCTCTTAAGGAATAATTGAAATGATTTTTTTTAAATGAGGAAACGATCCATTTGCCCTGATGCATTTTGCACATGTGGTGGTTGAAAAAGCTTACAGCACCTGGTATTCCCAGGCGGTCTCCCATCCAAGTACTAACCGGGCCCGACCCTGCTTAGCTTCCGAGATCAGACGAGATCGGGCGTGTTCAGGGTGGTATGGCCGTAAGCTGAATAGTAGTCAACAAACACTCTATTTATGCTGATGCACTTTGACAGTGAGCTGACTTTCTTCCGAAAAAAGTCACTTTTTGCCCAAAAAGTATCTCTGAATGACTTGAAATTTTACACAGTAGTAGTCAACGTCGCCCTGAACAAGGATCCGTTGAAAATATTCACATATCTCTTAAGGAATAATTGAAATGATTTTTTTTAAATGAGGAAACGATCCATTTGCCCTGATGCACTTTGCACATGTGGTGGTTGAAAAAGCTTACAGCACCTGGTATTCCCAGGCGGTCTCCCATCCAAGTACTAACCAGGCCCGACCCTGCTTAGCTTCCGAGATCAGACGAGATCGGGCTTGTTCAGGGTGGTATGGCCGTAAGCGGAATAGTAGTCAACAAACACTCTATTTATGCTGATGCACTTTGACAGTGAGCTGACTTTGTTGCGAAAAAAGTCACTTTTTGCCCAAAAAGTATCTCTGAATGACTTGAAATTTTACACAGTAGTAGTCAACGTCGCCCTGAACAAGGATCCGTTGAAAATATTCACATATCTCTTAAGGAATAATTGAAATGATTTTTTTTAAATGAGGAAACGATCCATTTGCCCTGATGCATTTTGCACGTGGTGGTTGAAAAAGCTTACAGCACCTGGTATTCCCAGGCGGTCTCCCATCCAAGTACTAACCGGGCCCGACCCTGCTTAGCTTCCGAGATCAGACGAGATCGGGCGTGTTCAGGGTGGTATGGCCGTAAGCGGAATAGTAGTCAACAAACACTCTATTTATGCTGATGCACTTTGACAGTGAGCTGACTTTCTTCCGAAAAAAGTCACTTTTTGCCCAAAAAGTATCTCTGAATGACTTGAAATTTTACACAGTAGTAGTCAACGTCGCCCTGAACAAGGATCCGTTGAAAATATTCACATATCTCTTAAGGAATAATTGAAATGATTTTTTTTAAATGAGGAAACGATCCATTTGCCCTGATGCACTTTGCACATGTGGTGGTTGAAAAAGCTTACAGCACCTGGTATTCCCAGGCGGTCTCCCATCCAAGTACTAACCAGGCCCGACCCTGCTTAGCTTCCGAGATCAGACGAGATCGGGCGTGTTCAGGGTGGTATGGCCGTAAGCGGAATAGTAGTCAACAAACACTCTATTTATGCTGATGCACTTTGACAGTGAGCTGACTTTGTTGCGAAAAAAGTCACTTTTTGCCCAAAAAGTATCTCTGAATGACTTGAAATTTTACACAGTAGTAGTCAACGTCGCCCTGAACAAGGATCCGTTGAAAATATTCACATATCTCTTAAGGAATAATTGAAATGAATTTTTTTAAATGAGGAAACGATCCATTTGCCCTGATGCACTTTGCACATGTGGTGGTTGAAAAAGCTTACAGCACCTGGTATTCCCAGGCGGTCTCCCATCCAAGTACTAACCAGGCCCGACCCTGCTTAGCTTCCGAGATCAGACGAGATCGGGCGTGTTCAGGGTGGTATGGCCGTAAGCGGAATAGTAGTCAACAAACACTCTATTTATGCTGATGCACTTTGACAGTGAGCTGACTTTGTTGCGAAAAAAGTCACTTTTTGCCCAAAAAGTATCTCTGAATGACTTGAAATTTTACACAGTAGTAGTCAACGTCGCCCTGAACAAGGATCCGTTGAAAATATTCACATATCTCTTAAGGAATAATTGAAATGATTTTTTTTAAATGAGGAAACGATCCATTTGCCCTGATGCATTTTGCACATGTGGTGGTTGAAAAAGCTTACAGCACCTGGTATTCCCAGGCGGTCTCCCATCAAAGTACTAACCGGGCCCGACCCTGCTTAGCTTCCGAGATCAGACGAGATCGGGCGTGTTCAGGGTGGTATGGCCGTAAGCTGAATAGTAGTCAACAAACACTCTATTTATGCTGATGCACTTTGACAGTGAGCTGACTTTCTTCCGAAAAAAGTCACTTTTTGCCCAAAAAGTATCTCTGAATGACTTGAAATTTTACACAGTAGTAGTCAACGTCGCCCTGAACAAGGATCCGTTGAAAATATTCACATATCTCTTAAGGAATAATTGAAATGATTTTTTTTAAATGAGGAAACGATCCATTTGCCCTGATGCATTTTGCACGTGGTGGTTGAAAAAGCTTACAGCACCTGGTATTCCCAGGCGGTCTCCCATCCAAGTACTAACCGGGCCCGACCCTGCTTAGCTTCCGAGATCAGACGAGATCAGGCGTGTTCAGGGTGGTATGGCCGTAAGCGGAATAGTAGTCAACAAACACTCTATTTATGCTGATGCACTTTGACAGTGAGCTGACTTTCTTCCGAAAAAAGTCACTTTTTGCCCAAAAAGTATCTCTGAATGACTTGAAATTTTACACAGTAGTAGTCAACGTCGCCCTGAACAAGGATCCGTTGAAAATATTCACATATCTCTTAAGGAATAATTGAAATGATTTTTTTTAAATGAGGAAACGATCCATTTGCCCTGATGCATTTTGCACGTGGTGGTTGAAAAAGCTTACAGCACCTGGTATTCCCAGGCGGTCTCCCATCCAAGTACTAACCGGGCCCGACCCTGCTTAGCTTCCGAGATCAGACGAGATCGGGCGTGTTCAGGGTGGTATGGCCGTAAGCGGAATAGTAGTCAACAAACACTCTATTTATGCTGATGCACTTTGACAGTGAGCTGACTTTCTTCCGAAAAAAGTCACTTTTTGCCCAAAAAGTATCTCTGAATGACTTGAAATTTTACACAGTAGTAGTCAACGTCGCCCTGAACAAGGATCCGTTGAAAATATTCACATATCTCTTAAGGAATAATTGAAATGAATTTTTTTAAATGAGGAAACGATCCATTTGCCCTGATGCACTTTGCACATGTGGTGGTTGAAAAAGCTTACAGCACCTGGTATTCCCAGGCGGTCTCCCATCCAAGTACTAACCAGGCCCGACCCTGCTTAGCTTCCGAGATCAGACGAGATCGGGCGTGTTCAGGGTGGTATGGCCGTAAGCGGAATAGTAGTCAACAAACACTCTATTTATGCTGATGCACTTTGACAGTGAGCTGACTTTGTTGCGAAAAAAGTCACTTTTTGCCCAAAAAGTATCTCTGAATGACTTGAAATTTTACACAGTAGTAGTCAACGTCGCCCTGAACAAGGATCCGTTGAAA
>NC_139824.1:395000-397500 GCF_963457635.1 Microchirus variegatus
AAAAGCTTACAGCACCTGGTATTCCCAGGCGGTCTCCCATCCAAGTACTAACCGGGCCCGACCCTGCTTAGCTTCCGAGATCAGACGAGATCGGGCGTGTTCAGGGTGGTATGGCCGTAAGCGGAATAGTAGTCAACAAACACTCTATTTATGCTGATGCACTTTGACAGTGAGCTGACTTTGTTGCGAAAAAAGTCACTTTTTGCCCAAAAAGTATCTCTGAATGACTTGAAATTTTACACAGTAGTAGTCAACGTCGCCCTGAACAAGGATCCGTTGAAAATATTCACATATCTCTTAAGGAATAATTGAAATGAATTTTTTAAATGAGGAAACGATCCATTTGCCCTGATGCACTTTGCACATGTGGTGGTTGAAAAAGCTTACAGCACCTGGTATTCCCAGGCGGTCTCCCATCCAAGTACTAACCGGGCCCGACCCTGCTTAGCTTCCGAGATCAGACGAGATCGGGCGTGTTCAGGGTGGTATGGCCGTAAGCTGAATAGTAGTCAACAAACACTCTATTTATGCTGATGCACTTTGACAGTGAGCTGACTTTCTTCCGAAAAAAGTCACTTTTTGCCCAAAAAGTATCTCTGAATGACTTGAAATTTTACACAGTAGTAGTCAACGTCGCCCTGAACAAGGATCCGTTGAAAATATTCACATATCTCTTAAGGAATAATTGAAATGAATTTTTTTAAATGAGGAAACGATCCATTTGCCCTGATGCACTTTGCACATGTGGTGGTTGAAAAAGCTTACAGCACCTGGTATTCCCAGGCGGTCTCCCATCCAAGTACTAACCAGGCCCGACCCTGCTTAGCTTCCGAGATCGGACGAGATCGGGCGTGTTCAGGGTGGTATGGCCGTAAGCGGAATAGTAGTCAACAAACACTCTATTTATGCTGATGCACTTTGACAGTGAGCTGACTTTGTTGCGAAAAAAGTCACTTTTTGCCCAAAAAGTATCTCTGAATGACTTGAAATTTTACACAGTAGTAGTCAACGTCGCCCTGAACAAGGATCCGTTGAAAATATTCACATATCTCTTAAGGAATATTTGAAATGAATTTTTTAAATGAGGAAACGATCCATTTGCCCTGATGCACTTTGCACATGTGGTGGTTGAAAAAGCTTACAGCACCTGGTATTCCCAGGCGGTCTCCCATCCAAGTACTAACCGGGCCCGACCCTGCTTAGCTTCCGAGATCAGACGAGATCGGGCGTGTTCAGGGTGGTATGGCCGTAAGCGGAATAGTAGTCAACAAACACTCTATTTATGCTGATGCACTTTGACAGTGAGCTGACTTTGTTGCGAAAAAAGTCACTTTTTGCCCAAAAAGTATCTCTGAATGACTTGAAATTTTACACAGTAGTAGTCAACGTCGCCCTGAACAAGGATCCGTTGAAAATATTCACATATCTCTTAAGGAATAATTGAAATGAATTTTTTAAATGAGGAAACGATCCATTTGCCCTGATGCACTTTGCACATGTGGTGGTTGAAAAAGCTTACAGCACCTGGTATTCCCAGGCGGTCTCCCATCCAAGTACTAACCGGGCCCGACCCTGCTTAGCTTCCGAGATCAGACGAGATCGGGCGTGTTCAGGGTGGTATGGCCGTAAGCTGAATAGTAGTCAACAAACACTCTATTTATGCTGATGCACTTTGACAGTGAGCTGACTTTCTTCCGAAAAAAGTCACTTTTTGCCCAAAAAGTATCTCTGAATGACTTGAAATTTTACACAGTAGTAGTCAACGTCGCCCTGAACAAGGATCCGTTGAAAATATTCACATATCTCTTAAGGAATAATTGAAATGAATTTTTTTAAATGAGGAAACGATCCATTTGCCCTGATGCACTTTGCACATGTGGTGGTTGAAAAAGCTTACAGCACCTGGTATTCCCAGGCGGTCTCCCATCCAAGTACTAACCAGGCCCGACCCTGCTTAGCTTCCGAGATCGGACGAGATCGGGCGTGTTCAGGGTGGTATGGCCGTAAGCGGAATAGTAGTCAACAAACACTCTATTTATGCTGATGCACTTTGACAGTGAGCTGACTTTGTTGCGAAAAAAGTCACTTTTTGCCCAAAAAGTATCTCTGAATGACTTGAAATTTTACACAGTAGTAGTCAACGTCGCCCTGAACAAGGATCCGTTGAAAATATTCACATATCTCTTAAGGAATATTTGAAATGAATTTTTTAAATGAGGAAACGATCCATTTGCCCTGATGCACTTTGCACATGTGGTGGTTGAAAAAGCTTACAGCACCTGGTATTCCCAGGCGGTCTCCCATCCAAGTACTAACCGGGCCCGACCCTGCTTAGCTTCCGAGATCAGACGAGATCGGGCGTGTTCAGGGTGGTATGGCCGTAAGCGGAATAGTAGTCAACAAACACTCTATTTATGCTGATGCACTTTGACAGTGAGCTGACTTTGTTGCGAAAAAAGTCACTTTTTGCCCAAAAAGTATCTCTGAATGACTTGAAATT
>NC_139824.1:400000-425000 GCF_963457635.1 Microchirus variegatus
GCGTGTTCAGGGTGGTATGGCCGTAAGCGGAATAGTAGTCAACAAACACTCTATTTATGCTGATGCACTTTGACAGTGAGCTGACTTTGTTGCGAAAAAAGTCACTTTTTGCCCAAAAAGTATCTCTGAATGACTTGAAATTTTACACAGTAGTAGTCAACGTCGCCCTGAACAAGGATCCGTTGAAAATATTCACATATCTCTTAAGGAATATTTGAAATGAATTTTTTAAATGAGGAAACGATCCATTTGCCCTGATGCACTTTGCACATGTGGTGGTTGAAAAAGCTTACAGCACCTGGTATTCCCAGGCGGTCTCCCATCCAAGTACTAACCGGGCCAGACCCTGCTTAGCTTCCGAGATCAGACAAGATCGGGCGTGTTCAGGGTGGTATGGCCGTAAGCGGAATAGTAGTCAACAAACACTCTATTTATGCTGATGCACTTTGACAGTGAGCTGACTTTGTTGCGAAAAAAGTCACTTTTTGCCCAAAAAGTATCTCTGAATGACTTGAAATTTTACACAGTAGTAGTCAACGTCGCCCTGAACAAGGATCCGTTGAAAATATTCACATATCTCTTAAGGAATAATTGAAATGAATTTTTTTAAATGAGGAAACGATCCATTTGCCCTGATGCACTTTGCACATGTGGTGGTTGAAAAAGCTTACAGCACCTGGTATTCCCAGGCGGTCTCCCATCCAAGTACTAACCGGGCCCGACCCTGCTTAGCTTCCGAGATCAGACGAGATCGGGCGTGTTCAGGGTGGTATGGCCGTAAGCGGAATAGTAGTCAACAAACACTCTATTTATGCTGATGCACTTTGACAGTGAGCTGACTTTGTTGCGAAAAAAGTCACTTTTTGCCCAAAAAGTATCTCTGAATGACTTGAAATTTTACACAGTAGTAGTCAACGTCGCCCTGAACAAGGATCCGTTGAAAATATTCACATATCTCTTAAGGAATATTTGAAATGAATTTTTTAAATGAGGAAACGATCCATTTGCCCTGATGCACTTTGCACATGTGGTGGTTGAAAAAGCTTACAGCACCTGGTATTCCCAGGCGGTCTCCCATCCAAGTACTAACCGGGCCAGACCCTGCTTAGCTTCCGAGATCAGACAAGATCGGGCGTGTTCAGGGTGGTATGGCCGTAAGCGGAATAGTAGTCAACAAACACTCTATTTATGCTGATGCACTTTGACAGTGAGCTGACTTTGTTGCGAAAAAAGTCACTTTTTGCCCAAAAAGTATCTCTGAATGACTTGAAATTTTACACAGTAGTAGTCAACGTCGCCCTGAACAAGGATCCGTTGAAAATATTCACATATCTCTTAAGGAATAATTGAAATGAATTTTTTTAAATGAGGAAACGATCCATTTGCCCTGATGCACTTTGCACATGTGGTGGTTGAAAAAGCTTACAGCACCTGGTATTCCCAGGCGGTCTCCCATCCAAGTACTAACCGGGCCCGACCCTGCTTAGCTTCCGAGATCAGACGAGATCGGGCGTGTTCAGGGTGGTATGGCCGTAAGCGGAATAGTAGTCAACAAACACTCTATTTATGCTGATGCACTTTGACAGTGAGCTGACTTTGTTGCGAAAAAAGTCACTTTTTGCCCAAAAAGTATCTCTGAATGACTTGAAATTTTACACAGTAGTAGTCAACGTCGCCCTGAACAAGGATCCGTTGAAAATATTCACATATCTCTTAAGGAATATTTGAAATGAATTTTTTAAATGAGGAAACGATCCATTTGCCCTGATGCACTTTGCACATGTGGTGGTTGAAAAAGCTTACAGCACCTGGTATTCCCAGGCGGTCTCCCATCCAAGTACTAACCGGGCCAGACCCTGCTTAGCTTCCGAGATCAGACGAGATCGGGCGTGTTCAGGGTGGTATGGCCGTAAGCGGAATAGTAGTCAACAAACACTCTATTTATGCTGATGCACTTTGACAGTGAGCTGACTTTGTTGCGAAAAAAGTCACTTTTTGCCCAAAAAGTATCTCTGAATGACTTGAAATTTTACACAGTAGTAGTCAACGTCGCCCTGAACAAGGATCCGTTGAAAATATTCACATATCTCTTAAGGAATAATTGAAATGTTTTTTTTTAAATGAGGAAACGATCCATTTGCCCTGATGCATTTTGCACGTGGTGGTTGAAAAAGCTTACAGCACCTGGTATTCCCAGGCGGTCTCCCATCCAAGTACTAACCGGGCCCGACCCTGCTTAGCTTCCGAGATCAGACGAGATCGGGCGTGTTCAGGGTGGTATGGCCGTAAGCTGAATAGTAGTCAACAAACACTCTATTTATGCTGATGCACTTTGACAGTGAGCTGACTTTCTTCCGAAAAAAGTCACTTTTTGCCCAAAAAGTATCTCTGAATGACTTGAAATTTTACACAGTAGTAGTCAACGTCGCCCTGAACAAGGATCCGTTGAAAATATTCACATATCTCTTAAGGAATATTTGAAATGAATTTTTTAAATGAGGAAACGATCCATTTGCCCTGATGCACTTTGCACATGTGGTGGTTGAAAAAGCTTACAGCACCTGGTATTCCCAGGCGGTCTCCCATCCAAGTACTAACCGGGCCAGACCCTGCTTAGCTTCCGAGATCAGACAAGATCGGGCGTGTTCAGGGTGGTATGGCCGTAAGCGGAATAGTAGTCAACAAACACTCTATTTATGCTGATGCACTTTGACAGTGAGCTGACTTTGTTGCGAAAAAAGTCACTTTTTGCCCAAAAAGTATCTCTGAATGACTTGAAATTTTACACAGTAGTAGTCAACGTCGCCCTGAACAAGGATCCGTTGAAAATATTCACATATCTCTTAAGGAATAATTGAAATGAATTTTTTTAAATGAGGAAACGATCCATTTGCCCTGATGCACTTTGCACATGTGGTGGTTGAAAAAGCTTACAGCACCTGGTATTCCCAGGCGGTCTCCCATCCAAGTACTAACCGGGCCCGACCCTGCTTAGCTTCCGAGATCAGACGAGATCGGGCGTGTTCAGGGTGGTATGGCCGTAAGCGGAATAGTAGTCAACAAACACTCTATTTATGCTGATGCACTTTGACAGTGAGCTGACTTTGTTGCGAAAAAAGTCACTTTTTGCCCAAAAAGTATCTCTGAATGACTTGAAATTTTACACAGTAGTAGTCAACGTCGCCCTGAACAAGGATCCGTTGAAAATATTCACATATCTCTTAAGGAATATTTGAAATGAATTTTTTAAATGAGGAAACGATCCATTTGCCCTGATGCACTTTGCACATGTGGTGGTTGAAAAAGCTTACAGCACCTGGTATTCCCAGGCGGTCTCCCATCCAAGTACTAACCGGGCCAGACCCTGCTTAGCTTCCGAGATCAGACAAGATCGGGCGTGTTCAGGGTGGTATGGCCGTAAGCGGAATAGTAGTCAACAAACACTCTATTTATGCTGATGCACTTTGACAGTGAGCTGACTTTGTTGCGAAAAAAGTCACTTTTTGCCCAAAAAGTATCTCTGAATGACTTGAAATTTTACACAGTAGTAGTCAACGTCGCCCTGAACAAGGATCCGTTGAAAATATTCACATATCTCTTAAGGAATAATTGAAATGAATTTTTT
Source organism: Microchirus variegatus (assembly GCF_963457635.1). NCBI lineage: Eukaryota > Metazoa > Chordata > Actinopteri > Pleuronectiformes > Soleidae > Microchirus > Microchirus variegatus. The sequence continues at coordinate 403,626 of NC_139824.1, forward strand.
TAAATGAGGAAACGATCCATTTGCCCTGATGCACTTTGCACATGTGGTGGTTGAAAAAGCTTACAGCACCTGGTATTCCCAGGCGGTCTCCCATCCAAGTACTAACCGGGCCAGACCCTGCTTAGCTTCCGAGATCAGACAAGATCGGGCGTGTTCAGGGTGGTATGGCCGTAAGCGGAATAGTAGTCAACAAACACTCTATTTATGCTGATGCACTTTGACAGTGAGCTGACTTTGTTGCGAAAAAAGTCACTTTTTGCCCAAAAAGTATCTCTGAATGACTTGAAATTTTACACAGTAGTAGTCAACGTCGCCCTGAACAAGGATCCGTTGAAAATATTCACATATCTCTTAAGGAATAATTGAAATGTTTTTTTTTAAATGAGGAAACGATCCATTTGCCCTGATGCATTTTGCACGTGGTGGTTGAAAAAGCTTACAGCACCTGGTATTCCCAGGCGGTCTCCCATCCAAGTACTAACCGGGCCCGACCCTGCTTAGCTTCCGAGATCAGACGAGATCGGGCGTGTTCAGGGTGGTATGGCCGTAAGCTGAATAGTAGTCAACAAACACTCTATTTATGCTGATGCACTTTGACAGTGAGCTGACTTTCTTCCGAAAAAAGTCACTTTTTGCCCAAAAAGTATCTCTGAATGACTTGAAATTTTACACAGTAGTAGTCAACGTCGCCCTGAACAAGGATCCGTTGAAAATATTCACATATCTCTTAAGGAATATTTGAAATGAATTTTTTAAATGAGGAAACGATCCATTTGCCCTGATGCACTTTGCACATGTGGTGGTTGAAAAAGCTTACAGCACCTGGTATTCCCAGGCGGTCTCCCATCCAAGTACTAACCGGGCCCGACCCTGCTTAGCTTCCGAGATCAGACGAGATCGGGCGTGTTCAGGGTGGTATGGCCGTAAGCGGAATAGTAGTCAACAAACACTCTATTTATGCTGATGCACTTTGACAGTGAGCTGACTTTGTTGCGAAAAAAGTCACTTTTTGCCCAAAAAGTATCTCTGAATGACTTGAAATTTTACACAGTAGTAGTCAACGTCGCCCTGAACAAGGATCCGTTGAAAATATTCACATATCTCTTAAGGAATAATTGAAATGAATTTTTTTAAATGAGGAAACGATCCATTTGCCCTGATGCACTTTGCACATGTGGTGGTTGAAAAAGCTTACAGCACCTGGTATTCCCAGGCGGTCTCCCATCCAAGTACTAACCGGGCCCGACCCTGCTTAGCTTCCGAGATCAGACGAGATCGGGCGTGTTCAGGGTGGTATGGCCGTAAGCGGAATAGTAGTCAACAAACACTCTATTTATGCTGATGCACTTTGACAGTGAGCTGACTTTGTTGCGAAAAAAGTCACTTTTTGCCCAAAAAGTATCTCTGAATGACTTGAAATTTTACACAGTAGTAGTCAACGTCGCCCTGAACAAGGATCCGTTGAAAATATTCACATATCTCTTAAGGAATATTTGAAATGAATTTTTTAAATGAGGAAACGATCCATTTGCCCTGATGCACTTTGCACATGTGGTGGTTGAAAAAGCTTACAGCACCTGGTATTCCCAGGCGGTCTCCCATCCAAGTACTAACCGGGCCAGACCCTGCTTAGCTTCCGAGATCAGACAAGATCGGGCGTGTTCAGGGTGGTATGGCCGTAAGCGGAATAGTAGTCAACAAACACTCTATTTATGCTGATGCACTTTGACAGTGAGCTGACTTTGTTGCGAAAAAAGTCACTTTTTGCCCAAAAAGTATCTCTGAATGACTTGAAATTTTACACAGTAGTAGTCAACGTCGCCCTGAACAAGGATCCGTTGAAAATATTCACATATCTCTTAAGGAATAATTGAAATGAATTTTTTTAAATGAGGAAACGATCCATTTGCCCTGATGCACTTTGCACATGTGGTGGTTGAAAAAGCTTACAGCACCTGGTATTCCCAGGCGGTCTCCCATCCAAGTACTAACCGGGCCCGACCCTGCTTAGCTTCCGAGATCAGACGAGATCGGGCGTGTTCAGGGTGGTATGGCCGTAAGCGGAATAGTAGTCAACAAACACTCTATTTATGCTGATGCACTTTGACAGTGAGCTGACTTTGTTGCGAAAAAAGTCACTTTTTGCCCAAAAAGTATCTCTGAATGACTTGAAATTTTACACAGTAGTAGTCAACGTCGCCCTGAACAAGGATCCGTTGAAAATATTCACATATCTCTTAAGGAATAATTGAAATGAATTTTTTAAATGAGGAAACGATCCATTTGCCCTGATGCACTTTGCACATGTGGTGGTTGAAAAAGCTTACAGCACCTGGTATTCCCAGGCGGTCTCCCATCCAAGTACTAACCGGGCCCGACCCTGCTTAGCTTCCGAGATCAGACGAGATCGGGCGTGTTCAGGGTGGTATGGCCGTAAGCTGAATAGTAGTCAACAAACACTCTATTTATGCTGATGCACTTTGACAGTGAGCTGACTTTCTTCCGAAAAAAGTCACTTTTTGCCCAAAAAGTATCTCTGAATGACTTGAAATTTTACACAGTAGTAGTCAACGTCGCCCTGAACAAGGATCCGTTGAAAATATTCACATATCTCTTAAGGAATAATTGAAATGAATTTTTTTAAATGAGGAAACGATCCATTTGCCCTGATGCACTTTGCACATGTGGTGGTTGAAAAAGCTTACAGCACCTGGTATTCCCAGGCGGTCTCCCATCCAAGTACTAACCAGGCCCGACCCTGCTTAGCTTCCGAGATCAGACGAGATCGGGCGTGTTCAGGGTGGTATGGCCGTAAGCGGAATAGTAGTCAACAAACACTCTATTTATGCTGATGCACTTTGACAGTGAGCTGACTTTGTTGCGAAAAAAGTCACTTTTTGCCCAAAAAGTATCTCTGAATGACTTGAAATTTTACACAGTAGTAGTCAACGTCGCCCTGAACAAGGATCCGTTGAAAATATTCACATATCTCTTAAGGTATATTTGAAATGAATTTTTTAAATGAGGAAACGATCCATTTGCCCTGATGCACTTTGCACATGTGGTGGTTGAAAAAGCTTACAGCACCTGGTATTCCCAGGCGGTCTCCCATCCAAGTACTAACCGGGCCCGACCCTGCTTAGCTTCCGAGATCAGACAAGATCGGGCGTGTTTTTTTTTTTTTATCTTTTTATTATGAAAATATCATATAAAATATGTATTTACATTATATACATTTCAACACAATAAATGAAAAAATTGAAAACAAAACATTTAAAGAATCAAAAACATACATAAACAAAAAACAAAACAAAAAACAACCAAAAAAAAAACTTTCTTATCCAAACCAAACTTTAAATAAACACCAAAAATCCTTGTCCTCCCACCAAAGTAAACCTCCCCTCCAAATAAAACCCCTAAACAAAAATCTTTCAATCGAAACAGAAAACCAAATCACCAAACTCATCCACCCAAAAAAAAGAAGTCCCGTCTGCCAATGAGTCCAGTAAGTGTGTTGTGTGCAAGAGTGTGAAATGACTGCGTGCGATGTTTTTCCAGATGTGTATGGTGTTTACAGTCCTGTGTTCGTGAAGTGCGATGTTCCTGCGTGTCCAGATGGCCAGTCGGGCTGTTGCCAGTACAGTGTCGGTGAGTGCATGTGTGTGTGTTTGTGTGAGTCCAAAAAGCAGTGTCCATGGTGTGAGAGTGTCCCATTTGCTGTTGCAGTGTGTTTGTAGCATTTCCAAAATAAAACCAAAAAACCCCTCCAAAGCCCTACAGTGTACAAACAAATGACATAAGTCCTCATCTTCTTGTTTACAGACTGCACAGGTCCTGGAGAAGAGCTCCCTGTGGATCTGGTGCAGGACGACCCCGGTGTAAATCCTCCTGTGCCTTAATTTGAAGTCCAGATCTATATTACTATTTGCTGTGTATTTAACATGTAGGTTATTCCATATTTTGCTCACCTCCCGTCCGGGGAAGAGTCTCCTCCAAGCTGCCTCAGAGGAGGGCCGCCTCCCCAGCCGGGAGGCGAGGAGGCCGTAAACTGCCTTGGTGTCTGTGTCTGTGAGATTTTTTTCTTTATCCTTGATGCACAGGAGGAAATCCAGCGGGGGCTCCCGCCCACTCCCTGCTCCACAGAGAGTCTCCCTCCAGGACTCTGGCAGTGCTGTATTAAACTTATCACCCGTGGTCCTAATGTGCCCCTTAGTAAACTTTACCCCCCCTCTTTTCAGTGAATCACAAACCTTATCTACATCAAACCGTCCCTCCCTCGTCACCACTTGTCCTATCCTCGTGATCCCCGCTGCCAGCAGCACACCGCTGGTCAGCGCCCTTCCATTACACTTGAGGAAGGGAGTCTGTAGGAAAGGCAACCGTTCCAAACATCTCTTATTCACATCTTTAAGCTTGAGGTTGGGCAGAAATTTTGCCCATGCCTCAAGTACCTCCTGGAAGAAAGGCGGCAGCCCACTGAAGGCTTTTCTGGGGGGGAGAGAGCACAGGTTGTACTCATCCCCTTCCCCGTACTGGGCCAAACAGCCGGCCATCGCACTCCTCCAGGGGCACTGCTTAGTCCAATCCAAAAATTTTCTAACAATTTTCACCCTCAGTGCGTCTCTTTTTGCACTTAAGTCGATCAGTCCTAGACCCCCCTCCCTTTTGTTACAGATTAACACCTGTCGAGCGATCGAATTTCCCTTCCCCCTCCACAGAAAGGAGGAGAGTGTGCTATTCAACTCTTTTTCAGCCCAAAGCGGCATCTCGCAGGTCCCCAAAACATGTACTAATTTAGATGCTACTAAGGCATTCCAAACTATTGCCTTTCCTTTCAGGCTGAGACCACGAGGCCTCCACCTGTTTACCGTGTATTTCACCTTGTTAATCATTTCGTTCCAATTCCCCCGTGACACTTCATCCCTCTCTATGCCCATATACACTCCTAATATTTTAATTTTATCTTTTACTATATTAAAACCCCATTTGTTCACCTCTTCTCTATCTACTACTAACACGTTTGTTTTATTTTTGTTTAATTTAGCCCCTGCTGCCTCCTCAAATCTCTTTACCTGTTTAAGTGCCTGCACCACTTCATTTTCAGAGTCTGCTATTATTGTAATATCATCTGCGTATGCAATTATTTTGATTCTTTCTATCCCCGGTGCCAATGGAACCCCCCTGATTTGGTCATCGTGGATGATGGCCGTTACCAGGGTCTCCACCACTATGCTAAATAACAAAGGTGACAGGGGGCACCCTTGTCTTACCGATCTTGTTATTTGTATTTTGTTTGATAGTTTGCCATTTATTTTAAGTTTTGCTGTTGCATTGTTGTATATTAACTTAATCATATTTACCAAATTATCCCCAAAACCCATTTTTTCCATTACTTTGAACATATAATTATGATTTATTTTATCAAAAGCTTTTTCTAGATCTAGGCTCACTAGGAGCCCCCCCTTTTCTTCAATTCCCCTGACTGCGCACTGTGCAGCCAGAATCAAATCGGCAATATCTCTTCCAGGGATGCCGTAGGCCTGGTTGCTGCTTACGGCATCTCCTACCACCTCCTTTATTCTGTTTGCCATGATTTTAGTTAATATTTTATAATCCACATTTAATAAGCTTATTGGTCTATAATTAATGATGTTGTTTTTATCTCCTTTTTTAAAAATAAGAGTGATGACTGCTGCAGAAAATTCCTGTGGTGTCTCCTTCTTAGCTATCATTTCATTGTATAAGTCCTTCAGTAACCTGGTTATTGTTTTTTTGAATGTGATGTAGAATTCTGCTGAAAGGCCATCCTCTCCTGGACTTTTCCTTTTTGCCAGGCCATCTATGGCTCTGGCCACCTCTTCCTCTGTTATTGCCTCGTCCATAATTTTAGCATCCTCTTTTTTAATCCTTCCTTTTATTTTTTCCATTAATTCGTCCCCCAGGGCCTCATTTACTGGCTCCTGGGCGAACAGTTTCCTGAAGAAGGTTACTGCAACCTTTTCCACCTCGCTCCCATCTTTTGTTTTGTCCCCGTTTTCTTTTATCAGTTCAGTGATTCGTTGTTTTTCTTGTTTTTGCTTTTCTTGGCCTAAAAAATAGGCAGAATATTTTTCTCCCTCTTGGAAGTTTTTAATTTTGGCCCTTATTGCTGCGGCCCTACATTTCTTAGTTTGTATGTCAGTTATTTTAGCTTTTATATTTTCATACTCTATCATTTCTTCCTTGCTTGCTGTGTCTATTTTGTCGATCAGTTTTTTCAGTTTTTCCTCCATCTCCCTTTCTTCTCTCCTTTCCTTCCATCTTTTGTTCATGCCATATTTTATTGCAGTTTTTTTAATTTTAGTTTTGAAATCCACCCAATTATTAAGAACTTCTCCTTTATTGTTAGTTTCCTCCTTAAAAAAATCTATAATGTTTCTTATTTTTTCCCCAAACACCTCCTCCTCCAGCAGGGCCGCGTTGAGGCACCACAAACCACCCCCACGTACCAACCCTGGCCTAACAAGGTTGCACGTCAGGATGAGGTGATCGCTCCCCACATGTGGCGTGTATTCCACTGACCCGATCTTACTCAGCAGATCTCCCGAGGCCAGGAGGAGATCTATCCTGGATCTTTTGCATAGACCGTTTACCATCTGTATTCTGCTATACATTTTCCTCCCTGGGTTTAGCTCCCTCCACACATCTATTAGATTCCCCTTCATACATAAATCGACCAGAGCGTATCTGCTCGTGTCATTTTTCAATGTCTCTCTCCCTCCCACATCATCCAAACACTGTACCACATTAAAATCCCCTAGAATTATGGTGGATGGAGTGAGCCATTTGGCCAAGCTAGCAAAAAAGCCTTTCCTCTCCACCTCATTGTTCGGGGCATACACCACAATCACTCTTCCCTCCCACCATTCAGCACACACATCAACAATCAGACAGCGACCCTTACTGTCAGAAAATATTTTCCTCCATGAGGCCCCCGCCGCCTCCCCGACCAGCATAGCTACACCTCTGGAGTTGTCACTCCCATTATTGTGTATTATGCTGCCGCCCCATTCCCCCTGCACTCTGTTGACACATTCATCATCCCACCAGGTTTCTTGTAGACATGCTATGCCATTTTTCGGCAACTTATGCAGTATGTTTTTGATTTTGTCACAAGTGCGGAGTCCATGGGCATTTATAGAGATCAGGGAGGCCATGTTTTGATGAAAAAAAAACTATTTTTTTGTTTTCTGTCTTTTCTTTGTTTTCCGATTGGATGGGAGCTTTCTGATTTGTTTAATCAGCTCCACATCCATGTCTGAGCTTTCCTCTTTCTGTGTTGGTATATAAACCTTTCCAGTTTCTCCCACATCCTCGGAGCTCATGCCTGCTGAGCCCCCCACCGCTACTGATGCCTGGGCGGAGGCCAGCTCCTGGTCTTCCTCAGACCCGCAACTACCCCTGCCCTCGACCTCAATGCTCGCCGCTCTTAGTCTGTTTGGGTCAGGGCTGATGTGCCCTGCCCTCTTCAGATCCCCGGCCGGCTTGCTCATTTTGGGGGGTTCAGCATGGGCTAGGTCAGCCCTCACGGCCACACCCGCCCTATCACATGGCACTTCATGCTCCTCCTCCTCTACCCCATCCTCTCTTTCTTCTTCCCCACTATCACTCTCTGATGTTTGCTCATCCGAGTCCCCTATATCCTCACTGTCATTTTCTCTACAGATGCATTTAGACATTGGGTTCCAGCACAATCCACATTTTTTTTCTTGCTCTGTTTTGTTTCCTGCACATTCCCTGGCATAATGCCCCTGGACTCCGCACTTGTGACACGAAAACTCAGGGCATTCTCTGAGGATGTGTCCAGGTTGTAAGCACATTCTGCACACTTTCACCTGGCGGTCGTGAATGACTCTGAAGTATTCTAGCCCCATAGCTGTTTCAAACCGTGCCGAGTATGGCAGCGACTGGACTTTGGTGTTAAATTTTACTTTCAGAAAACGAGTGCCATCTGCAATTTTAGTACCCGGCCACATTCGTCTACGTATCGGGGAGACGGCTCCCACCCCCCAGCTCTCCAGCTTTCTAATTATTTCATCATCTGTTATATAAGCAGGTAAGTTTAGAAAAGAAACCACCAGTTCATCATTACACAGTCCATGAGCGATTACCGCTGTTTCCCCTATTTTAAATCCATCTAACAGTCTCTCTTTCCCCTTAATGTGAGTCATGGTTACCTCATATGATCTAGGTCCCGTCAGACGGCACGCCACCAGGCCGCCAGCAAGTCCTCTCACCGCTCTCATCAGATCCATCACTGTGACAGTTTCCTTGCCTTGTAGCTCCAAGACCACAGTGAGATCTTTGTTGAATACTTCTTTTGTGTTGTCCTCCTTTCCTTTGGTCGACCCGTTCTCTGCCATCGCCACATGTCTCTCCTCCGCCATTTTGCTGTTGCTGTTCCTGGCTGTTGCCTCTGCCGCTCCGCTGTGTCTCTGAGCCGCTGCTCCCTCTTTTACTGCCACCGTCGGTCTTTCATTGCTGTTTGTCGCCATGGCTCGTCCCGCTGTATCGGCTGCACTGTCCCTCTCGTTTCCAGCCAGTTCTGCCGCCTTAGCCGCCGCTACTGCTGTCAGTGTTGCTGAGTGGTCCGACGCCCGTGTCACACTGCCTCCGCATCCTGGTCCAGCACAGCTGTCTGCTCCACCGTTACCTCTCCTCGTCGTCCCTCTGGACTCCACCTTGCTCTTTCCAGTCACCTGCTGCCAACCATTCCCTCCGCTGGCTTCCTCCTCTCTCACTCCGGCACCAATCTCCGTCATGCTTGGCCCATCTCCCAACACACCAACCCTATTACCGTGCTTATTCATTTTTTTTTTGTTTTTTTTGTTTTTATTTATTTTTTTTTATTTTATTTTATATATTTTTTCAATTGAAGAAAGTAAAAGGCTACCCCCGTGCAGCCCTATCACTGCCGGGGGGGCGAAAAAAACCCCAACCCCAAAAACCCAACACCAGATTAACCAAAGGAGCACGGAAACAAAAAAAGAAAATGTGAAAAAACGGTGAAAAACAAACAAAAGGAAAAGAGGAGTCCGTGAGCTCCCTCCAAACAAATTGCCACCTGCTCTCTCTTCCTGCTTTCCATTCACTTCCTGGTTCAGCTGTGGTGCGTTCAGGGTGGTATGGCCGTAAGCTGAATAGTAGTCAACAAACACTCTATTTATGCTGATGCACTTTGACAGTGAGCTGACTTTCTTCCGAAAAAAGTCACTTTTTGCCCAAAAAGTATCTCTGAATGACTTGAAATTTTACACAGTAGTAGTCAACGTCGCCCTGAACAAGGATCCGTTGAAAATATTCACATATCTCTTAAGGAATAATTGAAATGAATTTTTTTAAATGAGGAAACGATCCATTTGCCCTGATGCACTTTGCACATGTGGTGGTTGAAAAAGCTTACAGCACCTGGTATTCCCAGGCGGTCTCCCATCCAAGTACTAACCGGGCCCGACCCTGCTTAGCTTCCGAGATCAGACGAGATCGGGCGTGTTCAGGGTGGTATGGCCGTAAGCGGAATAGTAGTCAACAAACACTCTATTTATGCTGATGCACTTTGACAGTGAGCTGACTTTGTTGCGAAAAAAGTCACTTTTTGCCCAAAAAGTATCTCTGAATGACTTGAAATTTTACACAGTAGTAGTCAACGTCGCCCTGAACAAGGATCCGTTGAAAATATTCACATATCTCTTAAGGAATAATTGAAATGAATTTTTTAAATGAGGAAACGATCCATTTGCCCTGATGCACTTTGCACATGTGGTGGTTGAAAAAGCTTACAGCACCTGGTATTCCCAGGCGGTCTCCCATCCAAGTACTAACCGGGCCCGACCCTGCTTAGCTTCCGAGATCAGACGAGATCGGGCGTGTTCAGGGTGGTATGGCCGTAAGCTGAATAGTAGTCAACAAACACTCTATTTATGCTGATGCACTTTGACAGTGAGCTGACTTTCTTCCGAAAAAAGTCACTTTTTGCCCAAAAAGTATCTCTGAATGACTTGAAATTTTACACAGTAGTAGTCAACGTCGCCCTGAACAAGGATCCGTTGAAAATATTCACATATCTCTTAAGGAATAATTGAAATGAATTTTTTTAAATGAGGAAACGATCCATTTGCCCTGATGCACTTTGCACATGTGGTGGTTGAAAAAGCTTACAGCACCTGGTATTCCCAGGCGGTCTCCCATCCAAGTACTAACCGGGCCCGACCCTGCTTAGCTTCCGAGATCAGACGAGATCGGGCGTGTTCAGGGTGGTATGGCCGTAAGCGGAATAGTAGTCAACAAACACTCTATTTATGCTGATGCACTTTGACAGTGAGCTGACTTTGTTGCGAAAAAAGTCACTTTTTGCCCAAAAAGTATCTCTGAATGACTTGAAATTTTACACAGTAGTAGTCAACGTCGCCCTGAACAAGGATCCGTTGAAAATATTCACATATCTCTTAAGGAATAATTGAAATGAATTTTTTAAATGAGGAAACGATCCATTTGCCCTGATGCACTTTGCACATGTGGTGGTTGAAAAAGCTTACAGCACCTGGTATTCCCAGGCGGTCTCCCATCCAAGTACTAACCGGGCCCGACCCTGCTTAGTTTCCGAGATCAGACAAGATCGGGCGTGTTCAGGGTGGTATGGCCGTAAGCGGAATAGTAGTCAACAAACACTCTATTTATGCTGATGCACTTTGACAGTGAGCTGACTTTGTTGCGAAAAAAGTCACTTTTTGCCCAAAAAGTATCTCTGAATGACTTGAAATTTTACACAGTAGTAGTCAACGTCGCCCTGAACAAGGATCCGTTGAAAATATTCACATATCTCTTAAGGAATAATTGAAATGATTTTTTTTAAATGAGGAAACGATCCATTTGCCCTGATGCATTTTGCACGTGGTGGTTGAAAAAGCTTACAGCACCTGGTATTCCCAGGCGGTCTCCCATCCAAGTACTAACCGGGCCCGACCCTGCTTAGCTTCCGAGATCAGACGAGATCGGGCGTGTTCAGGGTGGTATGGCCGTAAGCTGAATAGTAGTCAACAAACACTCTATTTATGCTGATGCACTTTGACAGTGAGCTGACTTTGTTGCGAAAAAAGTCACTTTTTGCCCAAAAAGTATCTCTGAATGACTTGAAATTTTACACAGTAGTAGTCAACGTCGCCCTGAACAAGGATCCGTTGAAAATATTCACATATCTCTTAAGGAATAATTGAAATTAATTTTTTTAAATGAGGAAACGATCCATTTGCCCTGATGCACTTTGCACATGTGGTGGTTGAAAAAGCTTACAGCACCTGGTATTCCCAGGCGGTCTCCCATCCAAGTACTAACCAGGCCCGACCCTGCTTAGCTTCCGAGATCAGACGAGATCGGGCGTGTTCAGGGTGGTATGGCCGTAAGCGGAATAGTAGTCAACAAACACTCTATTTATGCTGATGCACTTTGACAGTGAGCTGACTTTGTTGCGAAAAAAGTCACTTTTTGCCCAAAAAGTATCTCTGAATGACTTGAAATTTTACACAGTAGTAGTCAACGTCGCCCTGAACAAGGATCCGTTGAAAATATTCACATATCTCTTAAGGAATAATTGAAATGAATTTTTTAAATGAGGAAACGATCCATTTGCCCTGATGCACTTTGCACATGTGGTGGTTGAAAAAGCTTACAGCACCTGGTATTCCCAGGCGGTCTCCCATCCAAGTACTAACCGGGCCCGACCCTGCTTAGCTTCCGAGATCAGACGAGATCGGGCGTGTTCAGGGTGGTATGGCCGTAAGCGGAATAGTAGTCAACAAACACTCTATTTATGCTGATGCACTTTGACAGTGAGCTGACTTTGTTGCGAAAAAAGTCACTTTTTGCCCAAAAAGTATCTCTGAATGACTTGAAATTTTACACAGTAGTAGTCAACGTCGCCCTGAACAAGGATCCGTTGAAAATATTCACATATCTCTTAAGGAATAATTGAAATTAATTTTTTTAAATGAGGAAACGATCCATTTGCCCTGATGCACTTTGCACATGTGGTGGTTGAAAAAGCTTACAGCACCTGGTATTCCCAGGCGGTCTCCCATCCAAGTACTAACCAGGCCCGACCCTGCTTAGCTTCCGAGATCAGACGAGATCGGGCGTGTTCAGGGTGGTATGGCCGTAAGCGGAATAGTAGTCAACAAACACTCTATTTATGCTGATGCACTTTGACAGTGAGCTGACTTTGTTGCGAAAAAAGTCACTTTTTGCCCAAAAAGTATCTCTGAATGACTTGAAATTTTACACAGTAGTAGTCAACGTCGCCCTGAACAAGGATCCGTTGAAAATATTCACATATCTCTTAAGGAATAATTGAAATGAATTTTTTAAATGAGGAAACGATCCATTTGCCCTGATGCACTTTGCACATGTGGTGGTTGAAAAAGCTTACAGCACCTGGTATTCCCAGGCGGTCTCCCATCCAAGTACTAACCGGGCCCGACCCTGCTTAGCTTCCGAGATCAGACGAGATCGGGCGTGTTCAGGGTGGTATGGCCGTAAGCTGAATAGTAGTCAACAAACACTCTATTTATGCTGATGCACTTTGACAGTGAGCTGACTTTCTTCCGAAAAAAGTCACTTTTTGCCCAAAAAGTATCTCTGAATGACTTGAAATTTTACACAGTAGTAGTCAACGTCGCCCTGAACAAGGATCCGTTGAAAATATTCACATATCTCTTAAGGAATAATTGAAATGATTTTTTTTAAATGAGGAAACGATCCATTTGCCCTGATGCATTTTGCACGTGGTGGTTGAAAAAGCTTACAGCACCTGGTATTCCCAGGCGGTCTCCCATCCAAGTACTAACCGGGCCCGACCCTGCTTAGCTTCCGAGATCAGACGAGATCGGGCGTGTTCAGGGTGGTATGGCCGTAAGCGGAATAGTAGTCAACAAACACTCTATTTATGCTGATGCACTTTGACAGTGAGCTGACTTTGTTGCGAAAAAAGTCACTTTTTGCCCAAAAAGTATCTCTGAATGACTTGAAATTTTACACAGTAGTAGTCAACGTCGCCCTGAACAAGGATCCGTTGAAAATATTCACATATCTCTTAAGGAATAATTGAAATTAATTTTTTTAAATGAGGAAACGATCCATTTGCCCTGATGCACTTTGCACATGTGGTGGTTGAAAAAGCTTACAGCACCTGGTATTCCCAGGCGGTCTCCCATCCAAGTACTAACCAGGCCCGACCCTGCTTAGCTTCCGAGATCAGACGAGATCGGGCGTGTTCAGGGTGGTATGGCCGTAAGCGGAATAGTAGTCAACAAACACTCTATTTATGCTGATGCACTTTGACAGTGAGCTGACTTTCTTCCGAAAAAAGTCACTTTTTGCCCAAAAAGTATCTCTGAATGACTTGAAATTTTACACAGTAGTAGTCAACGTCGCCCTGAACAAGGATCCGTTGAAAATATTCACATATCTCTTAAGGAATAATTGAAATTAATTTTTTTAAATGAGGAAACGATCCATTTGCCCTGATGCACTTTGCACATGTGGTGGTTGAAAAAGCTTACAGCACCTGGTATTCCCAGGCGGTCTCCCATCCAAGTACTAACCAGGCCCGACCCTGCTTAGCTTCCGAGATCAGACGAGATCGGGCGTGTTCAGGGTGGTATGGCCGTAAGCGGAATAGTAGTCAACAAACACTCTATTTATGCTGATGCACTTTGACAGTGAGCTGACTTTGTTGCGAAAAAAGTCACTTTTTGCCCAAAAAGTATCTCTGAATGACTTGAAATTTTACACAGTAGTAGTCAACGTCGCCCTGAACAAGGATCCGTTGAAAATATTCACATATCTCTTAAGGAATAATTGAAATGAATTTTTTAAATGAGGAAACGATCCATTTGCCCTGATGCACTTTGCACATGTGGTGGTTGAAAAAGCTTACAGCACCTGGTATTCCCAGGCGGTCTCCCATCCAAGTACTAACCGGGCCCGACCCTGCTTAGCTTCCGAGATCAGACGAGATCGGGCGTGTTCAGGGTGGTATGGCCGTAAGCTGAATAGTAGTCAACAAACACTCTATTTATGCTGATGCACTTTGACAGTGAGCTGACTTTCTTCCGAAAAAAGTCACTTTTTGCCCAAAAAGTATCTCTGAATGACTTGAAATTTTACACAGTAGTAGTCAACGTCGCCCTGAACAAGGATCCGTTGAAAATATTCACATATCTCTTAAGGAATAATTGAAATGATTTTTTTTAAATGAGGAAACGATCCATTTGCCCTGATGCATTTTGCACGTGGTGGTTGAAAAAGCTTACAGCACCTGGTATTCCCAGGCGGTCTCCCATCCAAGTACTAACCGGGCCCGACCCTGCTTAGCTTCCGAGATCAGACGAGATCGGGCGTGTTCAGGGTGGTATGGCCGTAAGCGGAATAGTAGTCAACAAACACTCTATTTATGCTGATGCACTTTGACAGTGAGCTGACTTTGTTGCGAAAAAAGTCACTTTTTGCCCAAAAAGTATCTCTGAATGACTTGAAATTTTACACAGTAGTAGTCAACGTCGCCCTGAACAAGGATCCGTTGAAAATATTCACATATCTCTTAAGGAATAATTGAAATTAATTTTTTTAAATGAGGAAACGATCCATTTGCCCTGATGCACTTTGCACATGTGGTGGTTGAAAAAGCTTACAGCACCTGGTATTCCCAGGCGGTCTCCCATCCAAGTACTAACCAGGCCCGACCCTGCTTAGCTTCCGAGATCAGACGAGATCGGGCGTGTTCAGGGTGGTATGGCCGTAAGCGGAATAGTAGTCAACAAACACTCTATTTATGCTGATGCACTTTGACAGTGAGCTGACTTTGTTGCGAAAAAAGTCACTTTTTGCCCAAAAAGTATCTCTGAATGACTTGAAATTTTACACAGTAGTAGTCAACGTCGCCCTGAACAAGGATCCGTTGAAAATATTCACATATCTCTTAAGGAATAATTGAAATGAATTTTTTTAAATGAGGAAACGATCCATTTGCCCTGATGCATTTTGCACGTGGTGGTTGAAAAAGCTTACAGCACCTGGTATTCCCAGGCGGTCTCCCATCCAAGTACTAACCGGGCCCGACCCTGCTTAGCTTCCGAGATCAGACGAGATCGGGCGTGTTCAGGGTGGTATGGCCGTAAGCGGAATAGTAGTCAACAAACACTCTATTTATGCTGATGCACTTTGACAGTGAGCTGACTTTGTTGCGAAAAAAGTCACTTTTTGCCCAAAAAGTATCTCTGAATGACTTGAAATTTTACACAGTAGTAGTCAACGTCGCCCTGAACAAGGATCCGTTGAAAATATTCACATATCTCTTAAGGAATAATTGAAATTAATTTTTTTAAATGAGGAAACGATCCATTTGCCCTGATGCACTTTGCACATGTGGTGGTTGAAAAAGCTTACAGCACCTGGTATTCCCAGGCGGTCTCCCATCCAAGTACTAACCAGGCCCGACCCTGCTTAGCTTCCGAGATCAGACGAGATCGGGCGTGTTCAGGGTGGTATGGCCGTAAGCGGAATAGTAGTCAACAAACACTCTATTTATGCTGATGCACTTTGACAGTGAGCTGACTTTGTTGCGAAAAAAGTCACTTTTTGCCCAAAAAGTATCTCTGAATGACTTGAAATTTTACACAGTAGTAGTCAACGTCGCCCTGAACAAGGATCCGTTGAAAATATTCACATATCTCTTAAGGAATAATTGAAATGAATTTTTTAAATGAGGAAACGATCCATTTGCCCTGATGCACTTTGCACATGTGGTGGTTGAAAAAGCTTACAGCACCTGGTATTCCCAGGCGGTCTCCCATCCAAGTACTAACCGGGCCCGACCCTGCTTAGCTTCCGAGATCAGACGAGATCGGGCGTGTTCAGGGTGGTATGGCCGTAAGCTGAATAGTAGTCAACAAACACTCTATTTATGCTGATGCACTTTGACAGTGAGCTGACTTTCTTCCGAAAAAAGTCACTTTTTGCCCAAAAAGTATCTCTGAATGACTTGAAATTTTACACAGTAGTAGTCAACGTCGCCCTGAACAAGGATCCGTTGAAAATATTCACATATCTCTTAAGGAATAATTGAAATGAATTTTTTTAAATGAGGAAACGATCCATTTGCCCTGATGCACTTTGCACATGTGGTGGTTGAAAAAGCTTACAGCACCTGGTATTCCCAGGCGGTCTCCCATCCAAGTACTAACCAGGCCCGACCCTGCTTAGCTTCCGAGATCAGACGAGATCGGGCGTGTTCAGGGTGGTATGGCCGTAAGCGGAATAGTAGTCAACAAACACTCTATTTATGCTGATGCACTTTGACAGTGAGCTGACTTTGTTGCGAAAAAAGTCACTTTTTGCCCAAAAAGTATCTCTGAATGACTTGAAATTTTACACAGTAGTAGTCAACGTCGCCCTGAACAAGGATCCGTTGAAAATATTCACATATCTCTTAAGGAATAATTGAAATGAATTTTTTAAATGAGGAAACGATCCATTTGCCCTGATGCACTTTGCACATGTGGTGGTTGAAAAAGCTTACAGCACCTGGTATTCCCAGGCGGTCTCCCATCCAAGTACTAACCGGGCCCGACCCTGCTTAGCTTCCGAGATCAGACGAGATCGGGCGTGTTCAGGGTGGTATGGCCGTAAGCTGAATAGTAGTCAACAAACACTCTATTTATGCTGATGCACTTTGACAGTGAGCTGACTTTGTTGCGAAAAAAGTCACTTTTTGCCCAAAAAGTATCTCTGAATGACTTGAAATTTTACACAGTAGTAGTCAACGTCGCCCTGAACAAGGATCCGTTGAAAATATTCACATATCTCTTAAGGAATAATTGAAATTAATTTTTTTAAATGAGGAAACGATCCATTTGCCCTGATGCACTTTGCACATGTGGTGGTTGAAAAAGCTTACAGCACCTGGTATTCCCAGGCGGTCTCCCATCCAAGTACTAACCAGGCCCGACCCTGCTTAGCTTCCGAGATCAGACGAGATCGGGCGTGTTCAGGGTGGTATGGCCGTAAGCGGAATAGTAGTCAACAAACACTCTATTTATGCTGATGCACTTTGACAGTGAGCTGACTTTGTTGCGAAAAAAGTCACTTTTTGCCCAAAAAGTATCTCTGAATGACTTGAAATTTTACACAGTAGTAGTCAACGTCGCCCTGAACAAGGATCCGTTGAAAATATTCACATATCTCTTAAGGAATAATTGAAATGAATTTTTTAAATGAGGAAACGATCCATTTGCCCTGATGCACTTTGCACATGTGGTGGTTGAAAAAGCTTACAGCACCTGGTATTCCCAGGCGGTCTCCCATCCAAGTACTAACCGGGCCCGACCCTGCTTAGCTTCCGAGATCAGACGAGATCGGGCGTGTTCAGGGTGGTATGGCCGTAAGCTGAATAGTAGTCAACAAACACTCTATTTATGCTGATGCACTTTGACAGTGAGCTGACTTTCTTCCGAAAAAAGTCACTTTTTGCCCAAAAAGTATCTCTGAATGACTTGAAATTTTACACAGTAGTAGTCAACGTCGCCCTGAACAAGGATCCGTTGAAAATATTCACATATCTCTTAAGGAATAATTGAAATGAATTTTTTTAAATGAGGAAACGATCCATTTGCCCTGATGCACTTTGCACATGTGGTGGTTGAAAAAGCTTACAGCACCTGGTATTCCCAGGCGGTCTCCCATCCAAGTACTAACCAGGCCCGACCCTGCTTAGCTTCCGAGATCAGACGAGATCGGGCGTGTTCAGGGTGGTATGGCCGTAAGCGGAATAGTAGTCAACAAACACTCTATTTATGCTGATGCACTTTGACAGTGAGCTGACTTTGTTGCGAAAAAAGTCACTTTTTGCCCAAAAAGTATCTCTGAATGACTTGAAATTTTACACAGTAGTAGTCAACGTCGCCCTGAACAAGGATCCGTTGAAAATATTCACATATCTCTTAAGGAATAATTGAAATGAATTTTTTAAATGAGGAAACGATCCATTTGCCCTGATGCACTTTGCACATGTGGTGGTTGAAAAAGCTTACAGCACCTGGTATTCCCAGGCGGTCTCCCATCCAAGTACTAACCGGGCCCGACCCTGCTTAGTTTCCGAGATCAGACAAGATCGGGCGTGTTCAGGGTGGTATGGCCGTAAGCGGAATAGTAGTCAACAAACACTCTATTTATGCTGATGCACTTTGACAGTGAGCTGACTTTCTTCCGAAAAAAGTCACTTTTTGCCCAAAAAGTATCTCTGAATGACTTGAAATTTTACACAGTAGTAGTCAACGTCGCCCTGAACAAGGATCCGTTGAAAATATTCACATATCTCTTAAGGAATAATTGAAATGATTTTTTTTAAATGAGGAAACGATCCATTTGCCCTGATGCATTTTGCACGTGGTGGTTGAAAAAGCTTACAGCACCTGGTATTCCCAGGCGGTCTCCCATCCAAGTACTAACCGGGCCCGACCCTGCTTAGCTTCCGAGATCAGACGAGATCGGGCGTGTTCAGGGTGGTATGGCCGTAAGCGGAATAGTAGTCAACAAACACTCTATTTATGCTGATGCACTTTGACAGTGAGCTGACTTTGTTGCGAAAAAAGTCACTTTTTGCCCAAAAAGTATCTCTGAATGACTTGAAATTTTACACAGTAGTAGTCAACGTCGCCCTGAACAAGGATCCGTTGAAAATATTCACATATCTCTTAAGGAATAATTGAAATGAATTTTTTAAATGAGGAAACGATCCATTTGCCCTGATGCACTTTGCACATGTGGTGGTTGAAAAAGCTTACAGCACCTGGTATTCCCAGGCGGTCTCCCATCCAAGTACTAACCGGGCCCGACCCTGCTTAGCTTCCGAGATCAGACGAGATCGGGCGTGTTCAGGGTGGTATGGCCGTAAGCTGAATAGTAGTCAACAAACACTCTATTTATGCTGATGCACTTTGACAGTGAGCTGACTTTCTTCCGAAAAAAGTCACTTTTTGCCCAAAAAGTATCTCTGAATGACTTGAAATTTTACACAGTAGTAGTCAACGTCGCCCTGAACAAGGATCCGTTGAAAATATTCACATATCTCTTAAGGAATAATTGAAATGAATTTTTTAAATGAGGAAACGATCCATTTGCCCTGATGCACTTTGCACATGTGGTGGTTGAAAAAGCTTACAGCACCTGGTATTCCCAGGCGGTCTCCCATCCAAGTACTAACCGGGCCCGACCCTGCTTAGCTTCCGAGATCAGACAAGATCGGGCGTGTTCAGGGTGGTATGGCCGTAAGCTGAATAGTAGTCAACAAACACTCTATTTATGCTTATGCACTTTGACAGTGAGCTGACTTTGTTGCGAAAAAAGTCACTTTTTGCCCAAAAAGTATCTCTGAATGACTTGAAATTTTACACAGTAGTAGTCAACGTCGCCCTGAACAAGGATCCGTTGAAAATATTCACATATCTCTTAAGGAATAATTGAAATGAATTTTTTTAAATGAGGAAACGATCCATTTGCCCTGATGCACTTTGCACATGTGGTGGTTGAAAAAGCTTACAGCACCTGGTATTCCCAGGCGGTCTCCCATCCAAGTACTAACCGGGCCCGACCCTGCTTAGCTTCCGAGATCAGACGAGATCGGGCGTGTTCAGGGTGGTATGGCCGTAAGCTGAATAGTAGTCAACAAACACTCTATTTATGCTGATGCACTTTGACAGTGAGCTGACTTTCTTCCGAAAAAAGTCACTTTTTGCCCAAAAAGTATCTCTGAATGACTTGAAATTTTACACAGTAGTAGTCAACGTCGCCCTGAACAAGGATCCGTTGAAAATATTCACATATCTCTTAAGGAATAATTGAAATGAATTTTTTAAATGAGGAAACGATCCATTTGCCCTGATGCACTTTGCACATGTGGTGGTTGAAAAAGCTTACAGCACCTGGTATTCCCAGGCGGTCTCCCATCCAAGTACTAACCGGGCCCGACCCTGCTTAGCTTCCGAGATCAGACAAGATCGGGCGTGTTCAGGGTGGTATGGCCGTAAGCTGAATAGTAGTCAACAAACACTCTATTTATGCTTATGCACTTTGACAGTGAGCTGACTTTGTTGCGAAAAAAGTCACTTTTTGCCCAAAAAGTATCTCTGAATGACTTGAAATTTTACACAGTAGTAGTCAACGTCGCCCTGAACAAGGATCCGTTGAAAATATTCACATATCTCTTAAGGAATAATTGAAATGAATTTTTTTAAATGAGGAAACGATCCATTTGCCCTGATGCACTTTGCACATGTGGTGGTTGAAAAAGCTTACAGCACCTGGTATTCCCAGGCGGTCTCCCATCCAAGTACTAACCGGGCCCGACCCTGCTTAGCTTCCGAGATCAGACGAGATCGGGCGTGTTCAGGGTGGTATGGCCGTAAGCTGAATAGTAGTCAACAAACACTCTATTTATGCTGATGCACTTTGACAGTGAGCTGACTTTCTTCCGAAAAAAGTCACTTTTTGCCCAAAAAGTATCTCTGAATGACTTGAAATTTTACACAGTAGTAGTCAACGTCGCCCTGAACAAGGATCCGTTGAAAATATTCACATATCTCTTAAGGAATAATTGAAATGAATTTTTTAAATGAGGAAACGATCCATTTGCCCTGATGCACTTTGCACATGTGGTGGTTGAAAAAGCTTACAGCACCTGGTATTCCCAGGCGGTCTCCCATCCAAGTACTAACCGGGCCCGACCCTGCTTAGCTTCCGAGATCAGACAAGATCGGGCGTGTTCAGGGTGGTATGGCCGTAAGCTGAATAGTAGTCAACAAACACTCTATTTATGCTTATGCACTTTGACAGTGAGCTGACTTTGTTGCGAAAAAAGTCACTTTTTGCCCAAAAAGTATCTCTGAATGACTTGAAATTTTACACAGTAGTAGTCAACGTCGCCCTGAACAAGGATCCGTTGAAAATATTCACATATCTCTTAAGGAATAATTGAAATGAATTTTTTTAAATGAGGAAACGATCCATTTGCCCTGATGCACTTTGCACATGTGGTGGTTGAAAAAGCTTACAGCACCTGGTATTCCCAGGCGGTCTCCCATCCAAGTACTAACCGGGCCCGACCCTGCTTAGCTTCCGAGATCAGACGAGATCGGGCGTGTTCAGGGTGGTATGGCCGTAAGCTGAATAGTAGTCAACAAACACTCTATTTATGCTGATGCACTTTGACAGTGAGCTGACTTTCTTCCGAAAAAAGTCACTTTTTGCCCAAAAAGTATCTCTGAATGACTTGAAATTTTACACAGTAGT
>NC_139824.1:430000-452500 GCF_963457635.1 Microchirus variegatus
TGCCCTGATGCACTTTGCACATGTGGTGGTTGAAAAAGCTTACAGCACCTGGTATTCCCAGGCGGTCTCCCATCCAAGTACTAACCGGGCCCGACCCTGCTTAGCTTCCGAGATCAGACAAGATCGGGCGTGTTCAGGGTGGTATGGCCGTAAGCGGAATAGTAGTCAACAAACACTCTATTTATGCTTATGCACTTTGACAGTGAGCTGACTTTGTTGCGAAAAAAGTCACTTTTTGCCCAAAAAGTATCTCTGAATGACTTGAAATTTTACACAGTAGTAGTCAACGTCGCCCTGAACAAGGATCCGTTGAAAATATTCACATATCTCTTAAGGAATAATTGAAATGAATTTTTTTAAATGAGGAAACGATCCATTTGCCCTGATGCATTTTGCACGTGGTGGTTGAAAAAGCTTACAGCACCTGGTATTCCCAGGCGGTCTCCCATCCAAGTACTAACCGGGCCCGACCCTGCTTAGCTTCCGAGATCAGACGAGATCGGGCGTGTTCAGGGTGGTATGGCCGTAAGCTGAATAGTAGTCAACAAACACTCTATTTATGCTGATGCACTTTGACAGTGAGCTGACTTTGTTGCGAAAAAAGTCACTTTTTGCCCAAAAAGTATCTCTGAATGACTTGAAATTTTACACAGTAGTAGTCAACGTCGCCCTGAACAAGGATCCGTTGAAAATATTCACATATCTCTTAAGGAATAATTGAAATGAATTTTTTTAAATGAGGAAACGATCCATTTGCCCTGATGCACTTTGCACATGTGGTGGTTGAAAAAGCTTACAGCACCTGGTATTCCCAGGCGGTCTCCCATCCAAGTACTAACCAGGCCCGACCCTGCTTAGCTTCCGAGATCAGACGAGATCGGGCGTGTTCAGGGTGGTATGGCCGTAAGCGGAATAGTAGTCAACAAACACTCTATTTATGCTGATGCACTTTGACAGTGAGCTGACTTTGTTGCGAAAAAAGTCACTTTTTGCCCAAAAAGTATCTCTGAATGACTTGAAATTTTACACAGTAGTAGTCAACGTCGCCCTGAACAAGGATCCGTTGAAAATATTCACATATCTCTTAAGGAATAATTGAAATGAATTTTTTAAATGAGGAAACGATCCATTTGCCCTGATGCACTTTGCACATGTGGTGGTTGAAAAAGCTTACAGCACCTGGTATTCCCAGGCGGTCTCCCATCCAAGTACTAACCGGGCCCGACCCTGCTTAGTTTCCGAGATCAGACAAGATCGGGCGTGTTCAGGGTGGTATGGCCGTAAGCGGAATAGTAGTCAACAAACACTCTATTTATGCTGATGCACTTTGACAGTGAGCTGACTTTCTTCCGAAAAAAGTCACTTTTTGCCCAAAAAGTATCTCTGAATGACTTGAAATTTTACACAGTAGTAGTCAACGTCGCCCTGAACAAGGATCCGTTGAAAATATTCACATATCTCTTAAGGAATAATTGAAATGATTTTTTTTAAATGAGGAAACGATCCATTTGCCCTGATGCATTTTGCACGTGGTGGTTGAAAAAGCTTACAGCACCTGGTATTCCCAGGCGGTCTCCCATCCAAGTACTAACCGGGCCCGACCCTGCTTAGCTTCCGAGATCAGACGAGATCGGGCGTGTTCAGGGTGGTATGGCCGTAAGCTGAATAGTAGTCAACAAACACTCTATTTATGCTGATGCACTTTGACAGTGAGCTGACTTTCTTCCGAAAAAAGTCACTTTTTGCCCAAAAAGTATCTCTGAATGACTTGAAATTTTACACAGTAGTAGTCAACGTCGCCCTGAACAAGGATCCGTTGAAAATATTCACATATCTCTTAAGGAATAATTGAAATGAATTTTTTTAAATGAGGAAACGATCCATTTGCCCTGATGCACTTTGCACATGTGGCGGTTGAAAAAGCTTACAGCACCTGGTATTCCCAGGCGGTCTCCCATCCAAGTACTAACCAGGCCCGACCCTGCTTAGCTTCCGAGATCAGACGAGATCGGGCGTGTTCAGGGTGGTATGGCCGTAAGCGGAATAGTAGTCAACAAACACTCTATTTATGCTGATGCACTTTGACAGTGAGCTGACTTTGTTGCGAAAAAAGTCACTTTTTGCCCAAAAAGTATCTCTGAATGACTTGAAATTTTACACAGTAGTAGTCAACGTCGCCCTGAACAAGGATCCGTTGAAAATATTCACATATCTCTTAAGGAATAATTGAAATGAATTTTTTAAATGAGGAAACGATCCATTTGCCCTGATGCACTTTGCACATGTGGTGGTTGAAAAAGCTTACAGCACCTGGTATTCCCAGGCGGTCTCCCATCCAAGTACTAACCGGGCCCGACCCTGCTTAGCTTCCGAGATCAGACGAGATCGGGCGTGTTCAGGGTGGTATGGCCGTAAGCTGAATAGTAGTCAACAAACACTCTATTTATGCTGATGCACTTTGACAGTGAGCTGACTTTCTTCCGAAAAAAGTCACTTTTTGCCCAAAAAGTATCTCTGAATGACTTGAAATTTTACACAGTAGTAGTCAACGTCGCCCTGAACAAGGATCCGTTGAAAATATTCACATATCTCTTAAGGAATAATTGAAATGAATTTTTTAAATGAGGAAACGATCCATTTGCCCTGATGCACTTTGCACATGTGGTGGTTGAAAAAGCTTACAGCACCTGGTATTCCCAGGCGGTCTCCCATCCAAGTACTAACCGGGCCCGACCCTGCTTAGCTTCCGAGATCAGACAAGATCGGGCGTGTTCAGGGTGGTATGGCCGTAAGCGGAATAGTAGTCAACAAACACTCTATTTATGCTTATGCACTTTGACAGTGAGCTGACTTTGTTGCGAAAAAAGTCACTTTTTGCCCAAAAAGTATCTCTGAATGACTTGAAATTTTACACAGTAGTAGTCAACGTCGCCCTGAACAAGGATCCGTTGAAAATATTCACATATCTCTTAAGGAATAATTGAAATGATTTTTTTTAAATGAGTAAACGATCCATTTGCCCTGATGCATTTTGCACGTGGTGGTTGAAAGAGCTTACAGCACCTGGTATTCCCAGGCGGTCTCCCATCCAAGTACTAACCGGGCCCGACCCTGCTTAGCTTCCGAGATCAGACGAGATCGGGCGTGTTCAGGGTGGTATGGCCGTAAGCGGAATAGTAGTCAACAAACACTCTATTTATGCTGATGCACTTTGACAGTGAGCTGACTTTCTTCCGAAAAAACTCACTTTTTGCCCAAAAAGTATCTCTGAATGACTTGAAATTTTACACAGTAGTAGTCAACGTCGCCCTGAACAAGGATCCGTTGAAAATATTCACATATCTCTTAAGGAATAATTGAAATGAATTTTTTTAAATGAGGAAACGATCCATTTGCCCTGATGCATTTTGCACGTGGTGGTTGAAAAAGCTTACAGCACCTGGTATTCCCAGGCGGTCTCCCATCCAAGTACTAACCGGGCCCGACCCTGCTTAGCTTCCGAGATCAGACGAGATCGGGCGTGTTCAGGGTGGTATGGCCGTAAGCTGAATAGTAGTCAACAAACACTCTATTTATGCTGATGCACTTTGACAGTGAGCTGACTTTCTTCCGAAAAAAGTCACTTTTTGCCCAAAAAGTATCTCTGAATGACTTGAAATTTTACACAGTAGTAGTCAACGTCGCCCTGAACAAGGATCCGTTGAAAATATTCACATATCTCTTAAGGAATAATTGAAATGAATTTTTTTAAATGAGGAAACGATCCATTTGCCCTGATGCACTTTGCACATGTGGTGGTTGAAAAAGCTTACAGCACCTGGTATTCCCAGGCGGTCTCCCATCCAAGTACTAACCAGGCCCGACCCTGCTTAGCTTCCGAGATCAGACGAGATCGGGCGTGTTCAGGGTGGTATGGCCGTAAGCGGAATAGTAGTCAACAAACACTCTATTTATGCTGATGCACTTTGACAGTGAGCTGACTTTGTTGCGAAAAAAGTCACTTTTTGCCCAAAAAGTATCTCTGAATGACTTGAAATTTTACACAGTAGTAGTCAACGTCGCCCTGAACAAGGATCCGTTGAAAATATTCACATATCTCTTAAGGAATAATTGAAATGAATTTTTTAAATGAGGAAACGATCCATTTGCCCTGATGCACTTTGCACGTGGTGGTTGAAAAAGCTTACAGCACCTGGTATTCCCAGGCGGTCTCCCATCCAAGTACTAACCGGGCCCGACCCTGCTTAGCTTCCGAGATCAGACGAGATCGGGCGTGTTCAGGGTGGTATGGCCGTAAGCGGAATAGTAGTCAACAAACACTCTATTTATGCTGATGCACTTTGACAGTGAGCTGACTTTGTTGCGAAAAAAGTCACTTTTTGCCCAAAAAGTATCTCTGAATGACTTGAAATTTTACACAGTAGTAGTCAACGTCGCCCTGAACAAGGATCCGTTGAAAATATTCACATATCTCTTAAGGAATAATTGAAATGAATTTTTTAAATGAGGAAACGATCCATTTGCCCTGATGCACTTTGCACATGTGGTGGTTGAAAAAGCTTACAGCACCTGGTATTCCCAGGCGGTCTCCCATCCAAGTACTAACCGGGCCCGACCCTGCTTAGCTTCCGAGATCAGACGAGATCGGGCGTGTTCAGGGTGGTATGGCCGTAAGCTGAATAGTAGTCAACAAACACTCTATTTATGCTGATGCACTTTGACAGTGAGCTGACTTTCTTCCGAAAAAAGTCACTTTTTGCCCAAAAAGTATCTCTGAATGACTTGAAATTTTACACAGTAGTAGTCAACGTCGCCCTGAACAAGGATCCGTTGAAAATATTCACATATCTCTTAAGGAATAATTGAAATGAATTTTTTAAATGAGGAAACGATCCATTTGCCCTGATGCACTTTGCACATGTGGTGGTTGAAAAAGCTTACAGCACCTGGTATTCCCAGGCGGTCTCCCATCCAAGTACTAACCAGGCCCGACCCTGCTTAGCTTCCGAGATCAGACGAGATCGGGCGTGTTCAGGGTGGTATGGCCGTAAGCGGAATAGTAGTCAACAAACACTCTATTTATGCTGATGCACTTTGACAGTGAGCTGACTTTGTTGCGAAAAAAGTCACTTTTTGCCCAAAAAGTATCTCTGAATGACTTGAAATTTTACACAGTAGTAGTCAACGTCGCCCTGAACAAGGATCCGTTGAAAATATTCACATATCTCTTAAGGAATAATTGAAATGAATTTTTTAAATGAGGAAACGATCCATTTGCCCTGATGCACTTTGCACGTGGTGGTTGAAAAAGCTTACAGCACCTGGTATTCCCAGGCGGTCTCCCATCCAAGTACTAACCGGGCCCGACCCTGCTTAGCTTCCGAGATCAGACGAGATCGGGCGTGTTCAGGGTGGTATGGCCGTAAGCAGATTAGTAGTCAACAAACACTCTATTTATGCTGATGCACTTTGACAGTGAGCTGACTTTGTTGCGAAAAAAGTCACTTTTTGCCCAAAAAGTATCTCTGAATGACTTGAAATTTTACACAGTAGTAGTCAACGTCGCCCTGAACAAGGATCCGTTGAAAATATTCACATATCTCTTAAGGAATAATTGAAATGAATTTTTTAAATGAGGAAACGATCCATTTGCCCTGATGCACTTTGCACATGTGGTGGTTGAAAAAGCTTACAGCACCTGGTATTCCCAGGCGGTCTCCCATCCAAGTACTAACCGGGCCCGACCCTGCTTAGCTTCCGAGATCAGACGAGATCGGGCGTGTTCAGGGTGGTATGGCCGTAAGCTGAATAGTAGTCAACAAACACTCTATTTATGCTGATGCACTTTGACAGTGAGCTGACTTTCTTCCGAAAAAAGTCACTTTTTGCCCAAAAAGTATCTCTGAATGACTTGAAATTTTACACAGTAGTAGTCAACGTCGCCCTGAACAAGGATCCGTTGAAAATATTCACATATCTCTTAAGGAATAATTGAAATGAATTTTTTAAATGAGGAAACGATCCATTTGCCCTGATGCACTTTGCACATGTGGTGGTTGAAAAAGCTTACAGCACCTGGTATTCCCAGGCGGTCTCCCATCCAAGTACTAACCGGGCCCGACCCTGCTTAGCTTCCGATATCAGACAAGATCGGGCGTGTTCAGGGTGGTATGGCCGTAAGCGGAATAGTAGTCAACAAACACTCTATTTATGCTTATGCACTTTGACAGTGAGCTGACTTTGTTGCGAAAAAAGTCACTTTTTGCCCAAAAAGTATCTCTGAATGACTTGAAATTTTACACAGTAGTAGTCAACGTCGCCCTGAACAAGGATCCGTTGAAAATATTCACATATCTCTTAAGGAATAATTGAAATGATTTTTTTTAAATGAGGAAACGATCCATTTGCCCTGATGCATTTTGCACGTGGTGGTTGAAAGAGCTTACAGCACCTGGTATTCCCAGGCGGTCTCCCATCCAAGTACTAACCGGGCCCGACCCTGCTTAGCTTCCGAGATCAGACGAGATCGGGCGTGTTCAGGGTGGTATGGCCGTAAGCGGAATAGTAGTCAACAAACACTCTATTTATGCTGATGCACTTTGACAGTGAGCTGACTTTCTTCCGAAAAAACTCACTTTTTGCCCAAAAAGTATCTCTGAATGACTTGAAATTTTACACAGTAGTAGTCAACGTCGCCCTGAACAAGGATCCGTTGAAAATATTCACATATCTCTTAAGGAATAATTGAAATGAATTTTTTTAAATGAGGAAACGATCCATTTGCCCTGATGCATTTTGCACGTGGTGGTTGAAAAAGCTTACAGCACCTGGTATTCCCAGGCGGTCTCCCATCCAAGTACTAACCGGGCCCGACCCTGCTTAGCTTCCGAGATCAGACGAGATCGGGCGTGTTCAGGGTGGTATGGCCGTAAGCTGAATAGTAGTCAACAAACACTCTATTTATGCTGATGCACTTTGACAGTGAGCTGACTTTCTTCCGAAAAAAGTCACTTTTTGCCCAAAAAGTATCTCTGAATGACTTGAAATTTTACACAGTAGTAGTCAACGTCGCCCTGAACAAGGATCCGTTGAAAATATTCACATATCTCTTAAGGAATAATTGAAATGAATTTTTTTAAATGAGGAAACGATCCATTTGCCCTGATGCACTTTGCACATGTGGTGGTTGAAAAAGCTTACAGCACCTGGTATTCCCAGGCGGTCTCCCATCCAAGTACTAACCAGGCCCGACCCTGCTTAGCTTCCGAGATCAGACGAGATCGGGCGTGTTCAGGGTGGTATGGCCGTAAGCGGAATAGTAGTCAACAAACACTCTATTTATGCTGATGCACTTTGACAGTGAGCTGACTTTGTTGCGAAAAAAGTCACTTTTTGCCCAAAAAGTATCTCTGAATGACTTGAAATTTTACACAGTAGTAGTCAACGTCGCCCTGAACAAGGATCCGTTGAAAATATTCACATATCTCTTAAGGAATAATTGAAATGAATTTTTTAAATGAGGAAACGATCCATTTGCCCTGATGCACTTTGCACATGTGGTGGTTGAAAAAGCTTACAGCACCTGGTATTCCCAGGCGGTCTCCCATCCAAGTACTAACCGGGCCCGACCCTGCTTAGCTTCCGAGATCAGACGAGATCGGGCGTGTTCAGGGTGGTATGGCCGTAAGCGGAATAGTAGTCAACAAACACTCTATTTATGCTGATGCACTTTGACAGTGAGCTGACTTTGTTGCGAAAAAAGTCACTTTTTGCCCAAAAAGTATCTCTGAATGACTTGAAATTTTACACAGTAGTAGTCAACGTCGCCCTGAACAAGGATCCGTTGAAAATATTCACATATCTCTTAAGGAATAATTGAAATGAATTTTTTAAATGAGGAAACGATCCATTTGCCCTGATGCACTTTGCACATGTGGTGGTTGAAAAAGCTTACAGCACCTGGTATTCCCAGGCGGTCTCCCATCCAAGTACTAACCGGGCCCGACCCTGCTTAGCTTCCGAGATCAGACGAGATCGGGCGTGTTCAGGGTGGTATGGCCGTAAGCTGAATAGTAGTCAACAAACACTCTATTTATGCTGATGCACTTTGACAGTGAGCTGACTTTCTTCCGAAAAAAGTCACTTTTTGCCCAAAAAGTATCTCTGAATGACTTGAAATTTTACACAGTAGTAGTCAACGTCGCCCTGAACAAGGATCCGTTGAAAATATTCACATATCTCTTAAGGAATAATTGAAATGAATTTTTTAAATGAGGAAACGATCCATTTGCCCTGATGCACTTTGCACATGTGGTGGTTGAAAAAGCTTACAGCACCTGGTATTCCCAGGCGGTCTCCCATCCAAGTACTAACCGGGCCCGACCCTGCTTAGCTTCCGAGATCAGACAAGATCGGGCGTGTTCAGGGTGGTATGGCCGTAAGCGGAATAGTAGTCAACAAACACTCTATTTATGCTTATGCACTTTGACAGTGAGCTGACTTTGTTGCGAAAAAAGTCACTTTTTGCCCAAAAAGTATCTCTGAATGACTTGAAATTTTACACAGTAGTAGTCAACGTCGCCCTGAACAAGGATCCGTTGAAAATATTCACATATCTCTTAAGGAATAATTGAAATGATTTTTTTTAAATGAGGAAACGATCCATTTGCCCTGATGCATTTTGCACGTGGTGGTTGAAAGAGCTTACAGCACCTGGTATTCCCAGGCGGTCTCCCATCCAAGTACTAACCGGGCCCGACCCTGCTTAGCTTCCGAGATCAGACGAGATCGGGCGTGTTCAGGGTGGTATGGCCGTAAGCTGAATAGTAGTCAACAAACACTCTATTTATGCTGATGCACTTTGACAGTGAGCTGACTTTCTTCCGAAAAAAGTCACTTTTTGCCCAAAAAGTATCTCTGAATGACTTGAAATTTTACACAGTAGTAGTCAACGTCGCCCTGAACAAGGATCCGTTGAAAATATTCACATATCTCTTAAGGAATAATTGAAATGAATTTTTTAAATGAGGAAACGATCCATTTGCCCTGATGCACTTTGCACATGTGGTGGTTGAAAAAGCTTACAGCACCTGGTATTCCCAGGCGGTCTCCCATCCAAGTACTAACCGGGCCCGACCCTGCTTAGCTTCCGAGATCAGACAAGATCGGGCGTGTTCAGGGTGGTATGGCCGTAAGCGGAATAGTAGTCAACAAACACTCTATTTATGCTTATGCACTTTGACAGTGAGCTGACTTTGTTGCGAAAAAAGTCACTTTTTGCCCAAAAAGTATCTCTGAATGACTTGAAATTTTACACAGTAGTAGTCAACGTCGCCCTGAACAAGGATCCGTTGAAAATATTCACATATCTCTTAAGGAATAATTGAAATGAATTTTTTAAATGAGGAAACGATCCATTTGCCCTGATGCACTTTGCACATGTGGTGGTTGAAAAAGCTTACAGCACCTGGTATTCCCAGGCGGTCTCCCATCCAAGTACTAACCGGGCCCGACCCTGCTTAGCTTCCGAGATCAGACGAGATCGGGCGTGTTCAGGGTGGTATGGCCGTAAGCGGAATAGTAGTCAACAAACACTCTATTTATGCTGATGCACTTTGACAGTGAGCTGACTTTGTTGCGAAAAAAGTCACTTTTTGCCCAAAAAGTATCTCTGAATGACTTGAAATTTTACACAGTAGTAGTCAACGTCGCCCTGAACAAGGATCCGTTGAAAATATTCACATATCTCTTAAGGAATAATTGAAATGAATTTTTTAAATGAGGAAACGATCCATTTGCCCTGATGCACTTTGCACATGTGGTGGTTGAAAAAGCTTACAGCACCTGGTATTCCCAGGCGGTCTCCCATCCAAGTACTAACCGGGCCCGACCCTGCTTAGCTTCCGAGATCAGACGAGATCGGGCGTGTTCAGGGTGGTATGGCCGTAAGCTGAATAGTAGTCAACAAACACTCTATTTATGCTGATGCACTTTGACAGTGAGCTGACTTTCTTCCGAAAAAAGTCACTTTTTGCCCAAAAAGTATCTCTGAATGACTTGAAATTTTACACAGTAGTAGTCAACGTCGCCCTGAACAAGGATCCGTTGAAAATATTCACATATCTCTTAAGGAATAATTGAAATGAATTTTTTAAATGAGGAAACGATCCATTTGCCCTGATGCACTTTGCACATGTGGTGGTTGAAAAAGCTTACAGCACCTGGTATTCCCAGGCGGTCTCCCATCCAAGTACTAACCGGGCCCGACCCTGCTTAGCTTCCGAGATCAGACAAGATCGGGCGTGTTCAGGGTGGTATGGCCGTAAGCAGAATAGTAGTCAACAAACACTCTATTTATGCTTATGCACTTTGACAGTGAGCTGACTTTGTTGCGAAAAAAGTCACTTTTTGCCCAAAAAGTATCTCTGAATGACTTGAAATTTTACACAGTAGTAGTCAACGTCGCCCTGAACAAGGATCCGTTGAAAATATTCACATATCTCTTAAGGAATAATTGAAATGATTTTTTTTAAATGAGGAAACGATCCATTTGCCCTGATGCATTTTGCACGTGGTGGTTGAAAGAGCTTACAGCACCTGGTATTCCCAGGCGGTCTCCCATCCAAGTACTAACCGGGCCCGACCCTGCTTAGCTTCCGAGATCAGACGAGATCGGGCGTGTTCAGGGTGGTATGGCCGTAAGCTGAATAGTAGTCAACAAACACTCTATTTATGCTGATGCACTTTGACAGTGAGCTGACTTTCTTCCGAAAAAAGTCACTTTTTGCCCAAAAAGTATCTCTGAATGACTTGAAATTTTACACAGTAGTAGTCAACGTCGCCCTGAACAAGGATCCGTTGAAAATATTCACATATCTCTTAAGGAATAATTGAAATGAATTTTTTAAATGAGGAAACGATCCATTTGCCCTGATGCACTTTGCACATGTGGTGGTTGAAAAAGCTTACAGCACCTGGTATTCCCAGGCGGTCTCCCATCCAAGTACTAACCGGGCCCGACCCTGCTTAGCTTCCGAGATCAGACGAGATCGGGCGTGTTCAGGGTGGTATGGCCGTAAGCTGAATAGTAGTCAACAAACACTCTATTTATGCTGATGCACTTTGACAGTGAGCTGACTTTCTTCCGAAAAAAGTCACTTTTTGCCCAAAAAGTATCTCTGAATGACTTGAAATTTTACACAGTAGTAGTCAACGTCGCCCTGAACAAGGATCCGTTGAAAATATTCACATATCTCTTAAGGAATAATTGAAATGAATTTTTTAAATGAGGAAACGATCCATTTGCCCTGATGCACTTTGCACATGTGGTGGTTGAAAAAGCTTACAGCACCTGGTATTCCCAGGCGGTCTCCCATCCAAGTACTAACCGGGCCCGACCCTGCTTAGCTTCCGAGATCAGACAAGATCGGGCGTGTTCAGGGTGGTATGGCCGTAAGCGGAATAGTAGTCAACAAACACTCTATTTATGCTTATGCACTTTGACAGTGAGCTGACTTTGTTGCGAAAAAAGTCACTTTTTGCCCAAAAAGTATCTCTGAATGACTTGAAATTTTACACAGTAGTAGTCAACGTCGCCCTGAACAAGGATCCGTTGAAAATATTCACATATCTCTTAAGGAATAATTGAAATGATTTTTTTTAAATGAGGAAACGATCCATTTGCCCTGATGCATTTTGCACGTGGTGGTTGAAAGAGCTTACAGCACCTGGTATTCCCAGGCGGTCTCCCATCCAAGTACTAACCGGGCCCGACCCTGCTTAGCTTCCGAGATCAGACGAGATCGGGCGTGTTCAGGGTGGTATGGCCGTAAGCGGAATAGTAGTCAACAAACACTCTATTTATGCTGATGCACTTTGACAGTGAGCTGACTTTGTTGCGAAAAAAGTCACTTTTTGCCCAAAAAGTATCTCTGAATGACTTGAAATTTTACACAGTAGTAGTCAACGTCGCCCTGAACAAGGATCCGTTGAAAATATTCACATATCTCTTAAGGAATAATTGAAATGAATTTTTTAAATGAGGAAACGATCCATTTGCCCTGATGCACTTTGCACATGTGGTGGTTGAAAAAGCTTACAGCACCTGGTATTCCCAGGCGGTCTCCCATCCAAGTACTAACCGGGCCCGACCCTGCTTAGCTTCCGAGATCAGACGAGATCGGGCGTGTTCAGGGTGGTATGGCCGTAAGCTGAATAGTAGTCAACAAACACTCTATTTATGCTGATGCACTTTGACAGTGAGCTGACTTTCTTCCGAAAAAAGTCACTTTTTGCCCAAAAAGTATCTCTGAATGACTTGAAATTTTACACAGTAGTAGTCAACGTCGCCCTGAACAAGGATCCGTTGAAAATATTCACATATCTCTTAAGGAATAATTGAAATGAATTTTTTAAATGAGGAAACGATCCATTTGCCCTGATGCACTTTGCACATGTGGTGGTTGAAAAAGCTTACAGCACCTGGTATTCCCAGGCGGTCTCCCATCCAGGTACTAACCGGGCCCGACCCTGCTTAGCTTCCGAGATCAGACAAGATCGGGCGTGTTCAGGGTGGTATGGCCGTAAGCGGAATAGTAGTCAACAAACACTCTATTTATGCTTATGCACTTTGACAGTGAGCTGACTTTGTTGCGAAAAAAGTCACTTTTTGCCCAAAAAGTATCTCTGAATGACTTGAAATTTTACACAGTAGTAGTCAACGTCGCCCTGAACAAGGATCCGTTGAAAATATTCACATATCTCTTAAGGAATAATTGAAATGATTTTTTTTAAATGAGGAAACGATCCATTTGCCCTGATGCATTTTGCACGTGGTGGTTGAAAGAGCTTACAGCACCTGGTATTCCCAGGCGGTCTCCCATCCAAGTACTAACCGGGCCCGACCCTGCTTAGCTTCCGAGATCAGACGAGATCGGGCGTGTTCAGGGTGGTATGGCCGTAAGCTGAATAGTAGTCAACAAACACTCTATTTATGCTGATGCACTTTGACAGTGAGCTGACTTTCTTCCGAAAAAAGTCACTTTTTGCCCAAAAAGTATCTCTGAATGACTTGAAATTTTACACAGTAGTAGTCAACGTCGCCCTGAACAAGGATCCGTTGAAAATATTCACATATCTCTTAAGGAATAATTGAAATGAATTTTTTAAATGAGGAAACGATCCATTTGCCCTGATGCACTTTGCACATGTGGTGGTTGAAAAAGCTTACAGCACCTGGTATTCCCAGGCGGTCTCCCATCCAAGTACTAACCGGGCCCGACCCTGCTTAGCTTCCGAGATCAGACAAGATCGGGCGTGTTCAGGGTGGTATGGCCGTAAGCGGAATAGTAGTCAACAAACACTCTATTTATGCTTATGCACTTTGACAGTGAGCTGACTTTGTTGCGAAAAAAGTCACTTTTTGCCCAAAAAGTATCTCTGAATGACTTGAAATTTTACACAGTAGTAGTCAACGTCGCCCTGAACAAGGATCCGTTGAAAATATTCACATATCTCTTAAGGAATAATTGAAATGATTTTTTTTAAATGAGGAAACGATCCATTTGCCCTGATGCATTTTGCACGTGGTGGTTGAAAGAGCTTACAGCACCTGGTATTCCCAGGCGGTCTCCCATCCAAGTACTAACCGGGCCCGACCCTGCTTAGCTTCCGAGATCAGACGAGATCGGGCATGTTCAGGGTGGTATGGCCGTAAGCTGAATAGTAGTCAACAAACACTCTATTTATGCTGATGCACTTTGACAGTGAGCTGACTTTCTTCCGAAAAAAGTCACTTTTTGCCCAAAAAGTATCTCTGAATGACTTGAAATTTTACACAGTAGTAGTCAACGTCGCCCTGAACAAGGATCC
Organism: Microchirus variegatus; assembly: GCF_963457635.1. NCBI lineage: Eukaryota > Metazoa > Chordata > Actinopteri > Pleuronectiformes > Soleidae > Microchirus > Microchirus variegatus. The sequence continues at coordinate 443,870 of NC_139824.1, forward strand.
GTTGAAAATATTCACATATCTCTTAAGGAATAATTGAAATGAATTTTTTTAAATGAGGAAACGATCCATTTGCCCTGATGCACTTTGCACATGTGGTGGTTGAAAAAGCTTACAGCACCTGGTATTCCCAGGCGGTCTCCCATCCAAGTACTAACCAGGCCCGACCCTGCTTAGCTTCCGAGATCAGACGAGATCGGGCGTGTTCAGGGTGGTATGGCCGTAAGCGGAATAGTAGTCAACAAACACTCTATTTATGCTGATGCACTTTGACAGTGAGCTGACTTTGTTGCGAAAAAAGTCACTTTTTGCCCAAAAAGTATCTCTGAATGACTTGAAATTTTACACAGTAGTAGTCAACGTCGCCCTGAACAAGGATCCGTTGAAAATATTCACATATCTCTTAAGGAATAATTGAAATGATTTTTTTTAAATGAGGAAACGATCCATTTGCCCTGATGCATTTTGCACGTGGTGGTTGAAAAAGCTTACAGCACCTGGTATTCCCAGGCGGTCTCCCATCCAAGTACTAACCGGGCCCGACCCTGCTTAGCTTCCGAGATCAGACGAGATCGGGCGTGTTCAGGGTGGTATGGCCGTAAGCGGAATAGTAGTCAACAAACACTCTATTTATGCTTATGCACTTTGACAGTGAGCTGACTTTGTTGCGAAAAAAGTCACTTTTTGCCCAAAAAGTATCTCTGAATGACTTGAAATTTTACACAGTAGTAGTCAACGTCGCCCTGAACAAGGATCCGTTGAAAATATTCACATATCTCTTAAGGAATAATTGAAATGATTTTTTTTAAATGAGGAAACGATCCATTTGCCCTGATGCATTTTGCACGTGGTGGTTGAAAGAGCTTACAGCACCTGGTATTCCCAGGCGGTCTCCCATCCAAGTACTAACCGGGCCCGACCCTGCTTAGCTTCCGAGATCAGACGAGATCGGGCGTGTTCAGGGTGGTATGGCCGTAAGCTGAATAGTAGTCAACAAACACTCTATTTATGCTGATGCACTTTGACAGTGAGCTGACTTTCTTCCGAAAAAAGTCACTTTTTGCCCAAAAAGTATCTCTGAATGACTTGAAATTTTACACAGTAGTAGTCAACGTCGCCCTGAACAAGGATCCGTTGAAAATATTCACATATCTCTTAAGGAATAATTGAAATGAATTTTTTTAAATGAGGAAACGATCCATTTGCCCTGATGCACTTTGCACGTGGTGGTTGAAAAAGCTTACAGCACCTGGTATTCCCAGGCGGTCTCCCATCCAAGTACTAACCAGGCCCGACCCTGCTTAGCTTCCGAGATCAGACGAGATCGGGCGTGTTCAGGGTGGTATGGCCGTAAGCGGAATAGTAGTCAACAAACACTCTATTTATGCTGATGCACTTTGACAGTGAGCTGACTTTGTTGCGAAAAAAGTCACTTTTTGCCCAAAAAGTATCTCTGAATGACTTGAAATTTTACACAGTAGTAGTCAACGTCGCCCTGAACAAGGATCCGTTGAAAATATTCACATATCTCTTAAGGAATAATTGAAATGATTTTTTTTAAATGAGGAAACGATCCATTTGCCCTGATGCATTTTGCACGTGGTGGTTGAAAAAGCTTACAGCACCTGGTATTCCCAGGCGGTCTCCCATCCAAGTACTAACCGGGCCCGACCCTGCTTAGCTTCCGAGATCAGACGAGATCGGGCGTGTTCAGGGTGGTATGGCCGTAAGCTGAATAGTAGTCAACAAACACTCTATTTATGCTGATGCACTTTGACAGTGAGCTGACTTTCTTCCGAAAAAAGTCACTTTTTGCCCAAAAAGTATCTCTGAATGACTTGAAATTTTACACAGTAGTAGTCAACGTCGCCCTGAACAAGGATCCGTTGAAAATATTCACATATCTCTTAAGGAATAATTGAAATGAATTTTTTTAAATGAGGAAACGATCCATTTGCCCTGATGCACTTTGCACATGTGGTGGTTGAAAAAGCTTACAGCACCTGGTATTCCCAGGCGGTCTCCCATCCAAGTACTAACCAGGCCCGACCCTGCTTAGCTTCCGAGATCAGACGAGATCGGGCGTGTTCAGGGTGGTATGGCCGTAAGCGGAATAGTAGTCAACAAACACTCTATTTATGCTGATGCACTTTGACAGTGAGCTGACTTTGTTGCGAAAAAAGTCACTTTTTGCCCAAAAAGTATCTCTGAATGACTTGAAATTTTACACAGTAGTAGTCAACGTCGCCCTGAACAAGGATCCGTTGAAAATATTCACATATCTCTTAAGGAATAATTGAAATGAATTTTTTAAATGAGGAAACGATCCATTTGCCCTGATGCACTTTGCACATGTGGTGGTTGAAAAAGCTTACAGCACCTGGTATTCCCAGGCGGTCTCCCATCCAAGTACTAACCGGGCCCGACCCTGCTTAGCTTCCGAGATCAGACGAGATCGGGCGTGTTCAGGGTGGTATGGCCGTAAGCTGAATAGTAGTCAACAAACACTCTATTTATGCTGATGCACTTTGACAGTGAGCTGACTTTCTTCCGAAAAAAGTCACTTTTTGCCCAAAAAGTATCTCTGAATGACTTGAAATTTTACACAGTAGTAGTCAACGTCGCCCTGAACAAGGATCCGTTGAAAATATTCACATATCTCTTAAGGAATAATTGAAATGAATTTTTTTAAATGAGGAAACGATCCATTTGCCCTGATGCACTTTGCACATGTGGTGGTTGAAAAAGCTTACAGCACCTGGTATTCCCAGGCGGTCTCCCATCCAAGTACTAACCAGGCCCGACCCTGCTTAGCTTCCGAGATCAGACGAGATCGGGCGTGTTCAGGGTGGTATGGCCGTAAGCGGAATAGTAGTCAACAAACACTCTATTTATGCTGATGCACTTTGACAGTGAGCTGACTTTGTTGCGAAAAAAGTCACTTTTTGCCCAAAAAGTATCTCTGAATGACTTGAAATTTTACACAGTAGTAGTCAACGTCGCCCTGAACAAGGATCCGTTGAAAATATTCACATATCTCTTAAGGAATAATTGAAATGATTTTTTTTAAATGAGGAAACGATCCATTTGCCCTGATGCATTTTGCACGTGGTGGTTGAAAAAGCTTACAGCACCTGGTATTCCCAGGCGGTCTCCCATCCAAGTACTAACCGGGCCCGACCCTGCTTAGCTTCCGAGATCAGACGAGATCGGGCGTGTTCAGGGTGGTATGGCCGTAAGCTGAATAGTAGTCAACAAACACTCTATTTATGCTGATGCACTTTGACAGTGAGCTGACTTTCTTCCGAAAAAAGTCACTTTTTGCCCAAAAAGTATCTCTGAATGACTTGAAATTTTACACAGTAGTAGTCAACGTCGCCCTGAACAAGGATCCGTTGAAAATATTCACATATCTCTTAAGGAATAATTGAAATGAATTTTTTTAAATGAGGAAACGATCCATTTGCCCTGATGCACTTTGCACATGTGGTGGTTGAAAAAGCTTACAGCACCTGGTATTCCCAGGCGGTCTCCCATCCAAGTACTAACCAGGCCCGACCCTGCTTAGCTTCCGAGATCAGACGAGATCGGGCGTGTTCAGGGTGGTATGGCCGTAAGCGGAATAGTAGTCAACAAACACTCTATTTATGCTGATGCACTTTGACAGTGAGCTGACTTTGTTGCGAAAAAAGTCACTTTTTGCCCAAAAAGTATCTCTGAATGACTTGAAATTTTACACAGTAGTAGTCAACGTCGCCCTGAACAAGGATCCGTTGAAAATATTCACATATCTCTTAAGGAATAATTGAAATGAATTTTTTAAATGAGGAAACGATCCATTTGCCCTGATGCACTTTGCACATGTGGTGGTTGAAAAAGCTTACAGCACCTGGTATTCCCAGGCGGTCTCCCATCCAAGTACTAACCGGGCCCGACCCTGCTTAGCTTCCGAGATCAGACGAGATCGGGCGTGTTCAGGGTGGTATGGCCGTAAGCTGAATAGTAGTCAACAAACACTCTATTTATGCTGATGCACTTTGACAGTGAGCTGACTTTCTTCCGAAAAAAGTCACTTTTTGCCCAAAAAGTATCTCTGAATGACTTGAAATTTTACACAGTAGTAGTCAACGTCGCCCTGAACAAGGATCCGTTGAAAATATTCACATATCTCTTAAGGAATAATTGAAATGAATTTTTTAAATGAGGAAACGATCCATTTGCCCTGATGCACTTTGCACATGTGGTGGTTGAAAAAGCTTACAGCACCTGGTATTCCCAGGCGGTCTCCCATCCAGGTACTAACCGGGCCCGACCCTGCTTAGCTTCCGAGATCAGACAAGATCGGGCGTGTTCAGGGTGGTATGGCCGTAAGCGGAATAGTAGTCAACAAACACTCTATTTATGCTTATGCACTTTGACAGTGAGCTGACTTTGTTGCGAAAAAAGTCACTTTTTGCCCAAAAAGTATCTCTGAATGACTTGAAATTTTACACAGTAGTAGTCAACGTCGCCCTGAACAAGGATCCGTTGAAAATATTCACATATCTCTTAAGGAATAATTGAAATGATTTTTTTTAAATGAGGAAACGATCCATTTGCCCTGATGCATTTTGCACGTGGTGGTTGAAAGAGCTTACAGCACCTGGTATTCCCAGGCGGTCTCCCATCCAAGTACTAACCGGGCCCGACCCTGCTTAGCTTCCGAGATCAGACGAGATCGGGCGTGTTCAGGGTGGTATGGCCGTAAGCTGAATAGTAGTCAACAAACACTCTATTTATGCTGATGCACTTTGACAGTGAGCTGACTTTCTTCCGAAAAAAGTCACTTTTTGCCCAAAAAGTATCTCTGAATGACTTGAAATTTTACACAGTAGTAGTCAACGTCGCCCTGAACAAGGATCCGTTGAAAATATTCACATATCTCTTAAGGAATAATTGAAATGAATTTTTTAAATGAGGAAACGATCCATTTGCCCTGATGCACTTTGCACATGTGGTGGTTGAAAAAGCTTACAGCACCTGGTATTCCCAGGCGGTCTCCCATCCAAGTACTAACCGGGCCCGACCCTGCTTAGCTTCCGAGATCAGACAAGATCGGGCGTGTTCAGGGTGGTATGGCCGTAAGCGGAATAGTAGTCAACAAACACTCTATTTATGCTTATGCACTTTGACAGTGAGCTGACTTTGTTGCGAAAAAAGTCACTTTTTGCCCAAAAAGTATCTCTGAATGACTTGAAATTTTACACAGTAGTAGTCAACGTCGCCCTGAACAAGGATCCGTTGAAAATATTCACATATCTCTTAAGGAATAATTGAAATGATTTTTTTTAAATGAGGAAACGATCCATTTGCCCTGATGCATTTTGCACGTGGTGGTTGAAAGAGCTTACAGCACCTGGTATTCCCAGGCGGTCTCCCATCCAAGTACTAACCGGGCCCGACCCTGCTTAGCTTCCGAGATCAGACGAGATCGGGCGTGTTCAGGGTGGTATGGCCGTAAGCTGAATAGTAGTCAACAAACACTCTATTTATGCTGATGCACTTTGACAGTGAGCTGACTTTCTTCCGAAAAAAGTCACTTTTTGCCCAAAAAGTATCTCTGAATGACTTGAAATTTTACACAGTAGTAGTCAACGTCGCCCTGAACAAGGATCCGTTGAAAATATTCACATATCTCTTAAGGAATAATTGAAATGAATTTTTTTAAATGAGGAAACGATCCATTTGCCCTGATGCACTTTGCACATGTGGTGGTTGAAAAAGCTTACAGCACCTGGTATTCCCAGGCGGTCTCCCATCCAAGTACTAACCAGGCCCGACCCTGCTTAGCTTCCGAGATCAGACGAGATCGGGCGTGTTCAGGGTGGTATGGCCGTAAGCGGAATAGTAGTCAACAAACACTCTATTTATGCTGATGCACTTTGACAGTGAGCTGACTTTGTTGCGAAAAAAGTCACTTTTTGCCCAAAAAGTATCTCTGAATGACTTGAAATTTTACACAGTAGTAGTCAACGTCGCCCTGAACAAGGATCCGTTGAAAATATTCACATATCTCTTAAGGAATAATTGAAATGATTTTTTTTAAATGAGGAAACGATCCATTTGCCCTGATGCATTTTGCACGTGGTGGTTGAAAAAGCTTACAGCACCTGGTATTCCCAGGCGGTCTCCCATCCAAGTACTAACCGGGCCCGACCCTGCTTAGCTTCCGAGATCAGACGAGATCGGGCGTGTTCAGGGTGGTATGGCCGTAAGCGGAATAGTAGTCAACAAACACTCTATTTATGCTTATGCACTTTGACAGTGAGCTGACTTTGTTGCGAAAAAAGTCACTTTTTGCCCAAAAAGTATCTCTGAATGACTTGAAATTTTACACAGTAGTAGTCAACGTCGCCCTGAACAAGGATCCGTTGAAAATATTCACATATCTCTTAAGGAATAATTGAAATGATTTTTTTTAAATGAGGAAACGATCCATTTGCCCTGATGCATTTTGCACGTGGTGGTTGAAAGAGCTTACAGCACCTGGTATTCCCAGGCGGTCTCCCATCCAAGTACTAACCGGGCCCGACCCTGCTTAGCTTCCGAGATCAGACGAGATCGGGCGTGTTCAGGGTGGTATGGCCGTAAGCTGAATAGTAGTCAACAAACACTCTATTTATGCTGATGCACTTTGACAGTGAGCTGACTTTCTTCCGAAAAAAGTCACTTTTTGCCCAAAAAGTATCTCTGAATGACTTGAAATTTTACACAGTAGTAGTCAACGTCGCCCTGAACAAGGATCCGTTGAAAATATTCACATATCTCTTAAGGAATAATTGAAATGAATTTTTTTAAATGAGGAAACGATCCATTTGCCCTGATGCACTTTGCACATGTGGTGGTTGAAAAAGCTTACAGCACCTGGTATTCCCAGGCGGTCTCCCATCCAAGTACTAACCAGGCCCGACCCTGCTTAGCTTCCGAGATCAGACGAGATCGGGCGTGTTCAGGGTGGTATGGCCGTAAGCGGAATAGTAGTCAACAAACACTCTATTTATGCTGATGCACTTTGACAGTGAGCTGACTTTGTTGCGAAAAAAGTCACTTTTTGCCCAAAAAGTATCTCTGAATGACTTGAAATTTTACACAGTAGTAGTCAACGTCGCCCTGAACAAGGATCCGTTGAAAATATTCACATATCTCTTAAGGAATAATTGAAATGATTTTTTTTAAATGAGGAAACGATCCATTTGCCCTGATGCATTTTGCACGTGGTGGTTGAAAAAGCTTACAGCACCTGGTATTCCCAGGCGGTCTCCCATCCAAGTACTAACCGGGCCCGACCCTGCTTAGCTTCCGAGATCAGACGAGATCGGGCGTGTTCAGGGTGGTATGGCCGTAAGCTGAATAGTAGTCAACAAACACTCTATTTATGCTGATGCACTTTGACAGTGAGCTGACTTTCTTCCGAAAAAAGTCACTTTTTGCCCAAAAAGTATCTCTGAATGACTTGAAATTTTACACAGTAGTAGTCAACGTCGCCCTGAACAAGGATCCGTTGAAAATATTCACATATCTCTTAAGGAATAATTGAAATGAATTTTTTTAAATGAGGAAACGATCCATTTGCCCTGATGCACTTTGCACATGTGGTGGTTGAAAAAGCTTACAGCACCTGGTATTCCCAGGCGGTCTCCCATCCAAGTACTAACCAGGCCGACCCTGCTTAGCTTCCGAGATCAGACGAGATCGGGCGTGTTCAGGGTGGTATGGCCGTAAGCAGAATAGTAGTCAACAAACACTCTATTTATGCTGATGCACTTTGACAGTGAGCTGACTTTGTTGCGAAAAAAGTCACTTTTTGCCCAAAAAGTATCTCTGAATGACTTGAAATTTTACACAATAGTAGTCAACGTCGCCCTGAACAAGGATCCGTTGAAAATATTCACATATCTCTTAAGGAATAATTGAAATGAATTTTTTTAAATGAGGAAACGATCCATTTGCCCTGATGCACTTTGCACATGTGGTGGTTGAAAAAGCTTACAGCACCTGGTATTCCCAGGCGGTCTCCCATCCAAGTACTAACCAGGCCCGACCCTGCTTAGCTTCCGAGATCAGACAAGATCGGGCGTGTTCAGGGTGGTATGGCCGTAAGCAGAATAGTAGTCAACAAACACTCTATTTATGCTGATGCACTTTGACAGTGAGCTGACTTTGTTGCGAAAAAAGTCACTTTTTGCCCAAAAAGTATCTCTGAATGACTTGAAATTTTACACAGTAGTAGTCAACGTCGCCCTGAACAAGGATCCGTTGAAAATATTCACATATCTCTTAAGGAATAATTGAAATGAATTTTTTTAAATGAGGAAACGATCCATTTGCCCTGATGCACTTTGCACATGTGGTGGTTGAAAAAGCTTACAGCACCTGGTATTCCCAGGCGGTCTCCCATCCAAGTACTAACCAGGCCCGACCCTGCTTAGCTTCCGAGATCAGACGAGATCGGGCGTGTTCAGGGTGGTATGGCCGTGAGCAGAATAGTAGTCAACAAACACTCTATTTATGCTGATGCACTTTGACAGTGAGCTGACTTTGTTGCGAAAAAAGTCACTTTTTGCCCAAAAAGTATCTCTGAATGACTTGAAATTT
>NC_139824.1:457500-575000 GCF_963457635.1 Microchirus variegatus
TAAATGAGGAAACGATCCATTTGCCCTGATGCACTTTGCACATGTGGTGGTTGAAAAAGCTTACAGCACCTGGTATTCCCAGGCGGTCTCCCATCCAAGTACTAACCAGGCCCGACCCTGCTTAGCTTCCGAGATCAGACGAGATCGGGCGTGTTCAGGGTGGTATGGCCGTAAGCAGAATAGTAGTCAACAAACACTCTATTTATGCTGATGCACTTTGACAGTGAGCTGACTTTGTTGCGAAAAAAGTCACTTTTTGCCCAAAAAGTATCTCTGAATGACTTGAAATTTTACACAGTAGTAGTCAACGTCGCCCTGAACAAGGATCCGTTGAAAATATTCACATATCTCTTAAGGAATAATTGAAATGAATTTTTTTAAATGAGGAAACGATCCATTTGCCCTGATGCACTTTGCACATGTGGTGGTTGAAAAAGCTTACAGCACCTGGTATTCCCAGGCGGTCTCCCATCCAAGTACTAACCAGGCCCGACCCTGCTTAGCTTCCGAGATCAGACGAGATCGGGCGTGTTCAGGGTGGTATGGCCGTAAGCGGAATAGTAGTCAACAAACACTCTATTTATGCTGATGCACTTTGACAGTGAGCTGACTTTGTTGCGAAAAAAGTCACTTTTTGCCCAAAAAGTATCTCTGAATGACTTGAAATTTTACACAGTAGTAGTCAACGTCGCCCTGAACAAGGATCCGTTGAAAATATTCACATATCTCTTAAGGAATAATTGAAATGATTTTTTTTAAATGAGGAAACGATCCATTTGCCCTGATGCATTTTGCACGTGGTGGTTGAAAAAGCTTACAGCACCTGGTATTCCCAGGCGGTCTCCCATCCAAGTACTAACCGGGCCCGACCCTGCTTAGCTTCCGAGATCAGACGAGATCGGGCGTGTTCAGGGTGGTATGGCCGTAAGCTGAATAGTAGTCAACAAACACTCTATTTATGCTGATGCACTTTGACAGTGAGCTGACTTTCTTCCGAAAAAAGTCACTTTTTGCCCAAAAAGTATCTCTGAATGACTTGAAATTTTACACAGTAGTAGTCAACGTCGCCCTGAACAAGGATCCGTTGAAAATATTCACATATCTCTTAAGGAATAATTGAAATGAATTTTTTTAAATGAGGAAACGATCCATTTGCCCTGATGCACTTTGCACATGTGGTGGTTGAAAAAGCTTACAGCACCTGGTATTCCCAGGCGGTCTCCCATCCAAGTACTAACCAGGCCCGACCCTGCTTAGCTTCCGAGATCAGACGAGATCGGGCGTGTTCAGGGTGGTATGGCCGTAAGCGGAATAGTAGTCAACAAACACTCTATTTATGCTGATGCACTTTGACAGTGAGCTGACTTTGTTGCGAAAAAAGTCACTTTTTGCCCAAAAAGTATCTCTGAATGACTTGAAATTTTACACAGTAGTAGTCAACGTCGCCCTGAACAAGGATCCGTTGAAAATATTCACATATCTCTTAAGGAATAATTGAAATGAATTTTTTAAATGAGGAAACGATCCATTTGCCCTGATGCACTTTGCACATGTGGTGGTTGAAAAAGCTTACAGCACCTGGTATTCCCAGGCGGTCTCCCATCCAAGTACTAACCGGGCCCGACCCTGCTTAGCTTCCGAGATCAGACGAGATCGGGCGTGTTCAGGGTGGTATGGCCGTAAGCTGAATAGTAGTCAACAAACACTCTATTTATGCTGATGCACTTTGACAGTGAGCTGACTTTGTTGCGAAAAAAGTCACTTTTTGCCCAAAAAGTATCTCTGAATGACTTGAAATTTTACACAGTAGTAGTCAACGTCGCCCTGAACAAGGATCCGTTGAAAATATTCACATATCTCTTAAGGAATAATTGAAATGAATTTTTTAAATGAGGAAACGATCCATTTGCCCTGATGCACTTTGCACATGTGGTGGTTGAAAAAGCTTACAGCACCTGGTATTCCCTGGCGGTCCCCCATCCAAGTACTAACCGGGCCCGACCCTGCTTAGCTTCCGAGATCAGACGAGATCGGGCGTGTTCAGGGTGGTATGGCCGTAAGCTGAATAGTAGTCAACAAACACTCTATTTATGCTGATGCACTTTGACAGTGAGCTGACTTTCTTCCGAAAAAAGTCACTTTTTGCCCAAAAAGTATCTCTGAATGACTTGAAATTTTACACAGTAGTAGTCAACGTCGCCCTGAACAAGGATCCGTTGAAAATATTCACATATCTCTTAAGGAATAATTGAAATGAATTTTTTTAAATGAGGAAACGATCCATTTGCCCTGATGCACTTTGCACATGTGGTGGTTGAAAAAGCTTACAGCACCTGGTATTCCCAGGCGGTCTCCCATCCAAGTACTAACCAGGCCCGACCCTGCTTAGCTTCCGAGATCAGACGAGATCGGGCGTGTTCAGGGTGGTATGGCCGTAAGCGGAATAGTAGTCAACAAACACTCTATTTATGCTGATGCACTTTGACAGTGAGCTGACTTTCTTCCGAAAAAAGTCACTTTTTGCCCAAAAAGTATCTCTGAATGACTTGAAATTTTACACAGTAGTAGTCAACGTCGCCCTGAACAAGGATCCGTTGAAAATATTCACATATCTCTTAAGGAATAATTGAAATGAATTTTTTTAAATGAGGAAACGATCCATTTGCCCTGATGCACTTAGCACATGTGGTGGTTGAAAAAGCTTACAGCACCTGGTATTCCCAGGCGGTCTCCCATCCAAGTACTAACCAGGCCCGACCCTGCTTAGCTTCCGAGATCAGACGAGATCGGGCGTGTTCAGGGTGGTATGGCCGTAAGCGGAATAGTAGTCAACAAACACTCTATTTATGCTGATGCACTTTGACAGTGAGCTGACTTTGTTGCGAAAAAAGTCACTTTTTGCCCAAAAAGTATCTCTGAATGACTTGAAATTTTACACAGTAGTAGTCAACGTCGCCCTGAACAAGGATCCGTTGAAAATATTCACATATCTCTTAAGGAATAATTGAAATGAATTTTTTAAATGAGGAAACGATCCATTTGCCCTGATGCACTTTGCACATGTGGTGGTTGAAAAAGCTTACAGCACCTGGTATTCCCAGGCGGTCTCCCATCCAAGTACTAACCGGGCCCGACCCTGCTTAGCTTCCGAGATCAGACGAGATCGGGCGTGTTCAGGGTGGTATGGCCGTAAGCTGAATAGTAGTCAACAAACACTCTATTTATGCTGATGCACTTTGACAGTGAGCTGACTTTCTTCCGAAAAAAGTCACTTTTTGCCCAAAAAGTATCTCTGAATGACTTGAAATTTTACACAGTAGTAGTCAACTTCGCCCTGAACAAGGATCCGTTGAAAATATTCACATATCTCTTAAGGAATAATTGAAATGAATTTTTTTAAATGAGGAAACGATCCATTTGCCCTGATGCACTTTGCACATGTGGTGGTTGAAAAAGCTTACAGCACCTGGTATTCCCAGGCGGTCTCCCATCCAAGTACTAACCAGGCCCGACCCTGCTTAGCTTCCGAGATCAGACGAGATCGGGCGTGTTCAGGGTGGTATGGCCGTAAGCGGAATAGTAGTCAACAAACACTCTATTTATGCTGATGCACTTTGACAGTGAGCTGACTTTGTTGCGAAAAAAGTCACTTTTTGCCCAAAAAGTATCTCTGAATGACTTGAAATTTTACACAGTAGTAGTCAACGTCGCCCTGAACAAGGATCCGTTGAAAATATTCACATATCTCTTAAGGAATAATTGAAATGATTTTTTTTAAATGAGGAAACGATCCATTTGCCCTGATGCATTTTGCACGTGGTGGTTGAAAAAGCTTACAGCACCTGGTATTCCCAGGCGGTCTCCCATCCAAGTACTAACCGGGCCCGACCCTGCTTAGCTTCCGAGATCAGACGAGATCGGGCGTGTTCAGGGTGGTATGGCCGTAAGCTGAATAGTAGTCAACAAACACTCTATTTATGCTGATGCACTTTGACAGTGAGCTGACTTTCTTCCGAAAAAAGTCACTTTTTGCCCAAAAAGTATCTCTGAATGACTTGAAATTTTACACAGTAGTAGTCAACGTCGCCCTGAACAAGGATCCGTTGAAAATATTCACATATCTCTTAAGGAATAATTGAAATGAATTTTTTTAAATGAGGAAACGATCCATTTGCCCTGATGCACTTTGCACATGTGGTGGTTGAAAAAGCTTACAGCACCTGGTATTCCCAGGCGGTCTCCCATCCAAGTACTAACCAGGCCCGACCCTGCTTAGCTTCCGAGATCAGACGAGATCGGGCGTGTTCAGGGTGGTATGGCCGTAAGCGGAATAGTAGTCAACAAACACTCTATTTATGCTGATGCACTTTGACAGTGAGCTGACTTTGTTGCGAAAAAAGTCACTTTTTGCCCAAAAAGTATCTCTGAATGACTTGAAATTTTACACAGTAGTAGTCAACGTCGCCCTGAACAAGGATCCGTTGAAAATATTCACATATCTCTTAAGGAATAATTGAAATGAATTTTTTAAATGAGGAAACGATCCATTTGCCCTGATGCACTTTGCACATGTGGTGGTTGAAAAAGCTTACAGCACCTGGTATTCCCAGGCGGTCTCCCATCCAAGTACTAACCGGGCCCGACCCTGCTTAGCTTCCGAGATCAGACGAGATCGGGCGTGTTCAGGGTGGTATGGCCGTAAGCTGAATAGTAGTCAACAAACACTCTATTTATGCTGATGCACTTTGACAGTGAGCTGACTTTGTTGCGAAAAAAGTCACTTTTTGCCCAAAAAGTATCTCTGAATGACTTGAAATTTTACACAGTAGTAGTCAACGTCGCCCTGAACAAGGATCCGTTGAAAATATTCACATATCTCTTAAGGAATAATTGAAATGATTTTTTTTAAATGAGGAAACGATCCATTTGCCCTGATGCATTTTGCACGTGGTGGTTGAAAAAGCTTACAGCACCTGGTATTCCCAGGCGGTCTCCCATCCAAGTACTAACCGGGCCCGACCCTGCTTAGCTTCCGAGATCAGACGAGATCGGGCGTGTTCAGGGTGGTATGGCCGTAAGCTGAATAGTAGTCAACAAACACTCTATTTATGCTGATGCACTTTGACAGTGAGCTGACTTTCTTCCGAAAAAAGTCACTTTTTGCCCAAAAAGTATCTCTGAATGACTTGAAATTTTACACAGTAGTAGTCAACGTCGCCCTGAACAAGGATCCGTTGAAAATATTCACATATCTCTTAAGGAATAATTGAAATGAATTTTTTTAAATGAGGAAACGATCCATTTGCCCTGATGCACTTTGCACATGTGGTGGTTGAAAAAGCTTACAGCACCTGGTATTCCCAGGCGGTCTCCCATCCAAGTACTAACCAGGCCCGACCCTGCTTAGCTTCCGAGATCAGACGAGATCGGGCGTGTTCAGGGTGGTATGGCCGTAAGCGGAATAGTAGTCAACAAACACTCTATTTATGCTGATGCACTTTGACAGTGAGCTGACTTTGTTGCGAAAAAAGTCACTTTTTGCCCAAAAAGTATCTCTGAATGACTTGAAATTTTACACAGTAGTAGTCAACGTCGCCCTGAACAAGGATCCGTTGAAAATATTCACATATCTCTTAAGGAATAATTGAAATGAATTTTTTAAATGAGGAAACGATCCATTTGCCCTGATGCACTTTGCACATGTGGTGGTTGAAAAAGCTTACAGCACCTGGTATTCCCAGGCGGTCTCCCATCCAAGTACTAACCGGGCCCGACCCTGCTTAGCTTCCGAGATCAGACGAGATCGGGCGTGTTCAGGGTGGTATGGCCGTAAGCTGAATAGTAGTCAACAAACACTCTATTTATGCTGATGCACTTTGACAGTGAGCTGACTTTGTTGCGAAAAAAGTCACTTTTTGCCCAAAAAGTATCTCTGAATGACTTGAAATTTTACACAGTAGTAGTCAACGTCGCCCTGAACAAGGATCCGTTGAAAATATTCACATATCTCTTAAGGAATAATTGAAATGAATTTTTTAAATGAGGAAACGATCCATTTGCCCTGATGCACTTTGCACATGTGGTGGTTGAAAAAGCTTACAGCACCTGGTATTCCCTGGCGGTCCCCCATCCAAGTACTAACCGGGCCCGACCCTGCTTAGCTTCCGAGATCAGACGAGATCGGGCGTGTTCAGGGTGGTATGGCCGTAAGCTGAATAGTAGTCAACAAACACTCTATTTATGCTGATGCACTTTGACAGTGAGCTGACTTTCTTCCGAAAAAAGTCACTTTTTGCCCAAAAAGTATCTCTGAATGACTTGAAATTTTACACAGTAGTAGTCAACGTCGCCCTGAACAAGGATCCGTTGAAAATATTCACATATCTCTTAAGGAATAATTGAAATGAATTTTTTTAAATGAGGAAACGATCCATTTGCCCTGATGCACTTTGCACATGTGGTGGTTGAAAAAGCTTACAGCACCTGGTATTCCCAGGCGGTCTCCCATCCAAGTACTAACCAGGCCCGACCCTGCTTAGCTTCCGAGATCAGACGAGATCGGGCGTGTTCAGGGTGGTATGGCCGTAAGCGGAATAGTAGTCAACAAACACTCTATTTATGCTGATGCACTTTGACAGTGAGCTGACTTTGTTGCGAAAAAAGTCACTTTTTGCCCAAAAAGTATCTCTGAATGACTTGAAATTTTACACAGTAGTAGTCAACGTCGCCCTGAACAAGGATCCGTTGAAAATATTCACATATCTCTTAAGGAATAATTGAAATGAATTTTTTAAATGAGGAAACGATCCATTTGCCCTGATGCACTTTGCACATGTGGTGGTTGAAAAAGCTTACAGCACCTGGTATTCCCAGGCGGTCTCCCATCCAAGTACTAACCGGGCCCGACCCTGCTTAGCTTCCGAGATCAGACAAGATCGGGCGTGTTCAGGGTGGTATGGCCGTAAGCGGAATAGTAGTCAACAAACACTCTATTTATGCTTATGCACTTTGACAGTGAGCTGACTTTGTTGCGAAAAAAGTCACTTTTTGCCCAAAAAGTATCTCTGAATGACTTGAAATTTTACACAGTAGTAGTCAACGTCGCCCTGAACAAGGATCCGTTGAAAATATTCACATATCTCTTAAGGAATAATTGAAATGATTTTTTTTAAATGAGGAAACGATCCATTTGCCCTGATGCATTTTGCACGTGGTGGTTGAAAAAGCTTACAGCACCTGGTATTCCCAGGCGGTCTCCCATCCAAGTACTAACCGGGCCCGACCCTGCTTAGCTTCCGAGATCAGACGAGATCGGGCGTGTTCAGGGTGGTATGGCCGTAAGCGGAATAGTAGTCAACAAACACTCTATTTATGCTGATGCACTTTGACAGTGAGCTGACTTTGTTGCGAAAAAAGTCACTTTTTGCCCAAAAAGTATCTCTGAATGACTTGAAATTTTACACAGTAGTAGTCAACGTCGCCCTGAACAAGGATCCGTTGAAAATATTCACATATCTCTTAAGGAATAATTGAAATGAATTTTTTAAATGAGGAAACGATCCATTTGCCCTGATGCACTTTGCACATGTGGTGGTTGAAAAAGCTTACAGCACCTGGTATTCCCAGGCGGTCTCCCATCCAAGTACTAACCGGGCCCGACCCTGCTTAGTTTCCGAGATCAGACAAGATCGGGCGTGTTCAGGGTGGTATGGCCGTAAGCGGAATAGTAGTCAACAAACACTCTATTTATGCTGATGCACTTTGACAGTGAGCTGACTTTGTTGCTAAAAAAGTCACTTTTTGCCCAAAAAGTATCTCTGAATGACTTGAAATTTTACACAGTAGTAGTCAACGTCGCCCTGAACAAGGATCCGTTGAAAATATTCACATATCTCTTAAGGAATAATTGAAATGATTTTTTTTAAATGAGGAAACGATCCATTTGCCCTGATGCATTTTGCACGTGGTGGTTGAAAAAGCTTACAGCACCTGGTATTCCCAGGCGGTCTCCAATCCAAGTACTAACCAGGCCCGACCCTGCTTAGCTTCCGAGATCAGACAAGATCGGGCGTGTTCAGGGTGGTATGGCCGTAAGCGGAATAGTAGTCAACAAACACTCTATTTATGCTGATGCACTTTGACAGTGAGCTGACTTTGTTGCGAAAAAAGTCACTTTTTGCCCAAAAAGTATCTCTGAATGACTTGAAATTTTACACAGTAGTAGTCAACGTCGCCCTGAACAAGGATCCGTTGAAAATATTCACATATCTCTTAAGGAATAATTGAAATGATTTTTTTTAAATGAGGAAACGATCCATTTGCCCTGATGCATTTTGCACGTGGTGGTTGAAAAAGCTTACAGCACCTGGTATTCCCAGGCGGTCTCCCATCCAAGTACTAACCGGGCCCGACCCTGCTTAGCTTCCGAGATCAGACGAGATCGGGCGTGTTCAGGGTGGTATGGCCGTAAGCTGAATAGTAGTCAACAAACACTCTATTTATGCTGATGCACTTTGACAGTGAGCTGACTTTCTTCCGAAAAATCAGAATCAGAATCAGAATCAGAATCAGAATCAGAATACTTTATTAATCCCCGTGGGGAAATTGTTTTTGTTCCAGATGCTCTGTGCAAAGTAAGAAGAAGAAATACAGCATGCGGAAACAAGAGCTAGATATACAGATGTAAATAAAATAAATAAAATATGTAAATAAAATAAAATAAAATAAAATAAAACAAGATAAAAATAAAATAAAATAAGACAGTGAAAATAGACAGTAAGCTAAATGAAATAAAATAAACAATACAATAAACAATGTAGACAATCTGGAAATATATACAATATACAGAGAATGTATGTATAAACAAATGAAAGAAGTTAGATGAGAATGGGTAATTATAGTTTGTCTGTTGTTTGTTTGTTTGTATATTTATTTATACAGAGTCTGATCATCAGAGGGAGGAGTTGTAAAGATTTATGGCCACAGGCAGAAATGACTTCCTGTGGCGCTCTGTGGTGCATTTAGGAGCAATCAGTCTCTGGCTGAAGGTGCTCCTCTGTTTGACCAGAGCGTTGTGGAGAGGGTGAGAGTCATGCTGTAGTATTGCCCTCACCTTTGACAGCATCCTTCTGTCTGACACTGCTGTCAAAGTGTCCAGCTCCATCCCCACAACGTCACTGGCCTTCCTGAGCAGCTTATTGAGTCTGTTGGCATCTGCTACTTTCAGTCTGCTGCCCCAGCACACAACAGCAAACAGAACAGCACTGGCCACCACAGACTCATAGAACATCCTCAGCATTGTCCGGCAGATGTTAAAGGAGCGGAGCCTCCTCAGAAAATAGAGGCGGCTCTGTCCCTTCTTGTAAAGGACTTCAGTGTTCTTAGTCCAGTCCAGTTTATTGTCAATGAACACTCCCAGGTATTTATAGTGTTCAACAGTGTCCACATTATGCCCCTGGATGGAAAGTGGGGTCACTGGTGTCCTCTTCCTCCTCAGATCCACCACCAGCTCTTTGGTTTTAGTTGTGTTGAGCTGCAGGTGGTTCAGCTCACACCATGTGACAAAGTTGTCCACCACAGCCCTGTACTCAGCCTCCTCACCCTTAGTGATACATCCAACCACAGCAGAGTCATCAGAAAACTTCTGAAGGTGACAAGACTCTGTCATGTAGCTGAAGTCCGTGGTGTAAAGGGTGAAGAGGAAAGGAGAGAGGACAGTCCCTTGTGGGGCCCCAGTGTTGCTGACCAATACATCTGACACACAGTGCCGCAAGCGCACGTACTGTGGTCTGCCAGTGAGGTAGTCAACAATCCAGGACACAAGGGGAGGGTCCACCAGCATCGTCGTCAGCTTGTCACCCAGCAGGGCAGGCCTGATGGTATTGAAAGCACTGGAGAAGTCAAAGAATGTGACCCTCACAGTGCTCCCCGGCTTGTCCAGGTGGGCGTAGGCACGATTCAGCAGGTAGATGAGGGCATCCTCAACTCCTATCCGGGGCTGATAGGCGAACTGGAGGGGATCCAGATGCGACCTGACCATAGGCCTGAGCTGCTCCAGCACGAGTCTCTCCAGAGTCTTCATGATATGTGACGTCAGTGCCACCGGTCGGTAGTCAGAGAAAGCAGTGGGCTGCTGCGTCTTTGGCACAGGAACGAGGCAGGACGTCTTCCATATCACAGGGACCTTCTGGAGACTCAGACTCATGTTGAAGACATGGTGAAGCACTCCACAGAGCTGTCCAGCGCAGGCTTTGAGGACACGTGGACTGACACCGTCAGGGCCTGCAGCCTTACCAGCGGGGAGTTTGCTCAGCTGTCTTCTTACATGAAGTGGTGTAAACAGTGGGCAGGCAGCATGGGAGCCAGAAGAGGTGTGAGAAGTGGGGGGTGGGTGTGAGGGGCTCAAAAAGTTAGATGAGGTGCTATCAGCAGGAGGAGGAGGAGGAGGGGGGGAGGTCATAAGTGTTGGTGGCTGCAGACAGTCAACAGGAGAAGCAGCAGGGGCTGGGGCAGCAGTGTCAAACCTGTTGAAGAATAGATTTAACTCATTGGCCATAGCCAAGCTGCCATCAGCTCCACTGCCAGCGGGTCTGAAACCAGTGATGGTCCTCATACCACTCCAGACCTCCCTTGTGTTGTTCAGCTGGAGTTTCCTCTCCAGCTTCCTTCTGTAACTGTCCTTAGCCACTTTGATCTTCTCATTCAGGTCCCTCTGAATGTCTCTCAGCTCCTCCCTATTCCCACCTCTGAAAGCCCTCTTCTTCTGATTAAGTATGGCTTTGATGTCTTTTGTTACCCAGGGCTTGTTGTTTGGGTAACAGTGCACAGTCCTTGCTGGGACAATGTTGTCCACACAGAAATTTATGTAGTCTGTAATGCACTCAGTAAGCCCATCTATGTCCTCTCCATGTGGCTCACAGAGTACATTCCAGTCAGTCACCTCGAAACAGCCCTGCAGTGCCTCATAGCAGTCCTCTGACCATGTCCTCACTGTCTTTGTGGTCACAGGCAGCCTCTTCACTAGAGGCACATAGCAGGGGGTGAGAAGCACCAAGTTGTGATCTGATCTTCCCAGCGGGGGGAGAGACGTGGAGGTGTATGCGTCCTTTACATTAGCATACAGCAGGTCCAGTGTCTTCTCCTCTCTGGTTTTACAGGTCACATACTGGGTGAATTTCGGGAGTGTTTTTTTAATGGAAACATGGTTGAAGTCACCCGAGATTATTATGAGAGCACTCGGGTGCGCAGTCTGTAGTCCAGCGACTGTAGTGTGGATGACGTCACATGCCGACGTCGGGTTAGCGGACGGGGGAATATACGCAGCAACTACAATGGCATGTGAGAATTCACGGGGTAGATAGTAAGGTCGGAGACCCACAGCTAACAGTTCAATATCCGGGCTGCAGATGCGGTCTTTTACGGTGATGTGACCAGGATTGCACCACCTGTTGTTCACGTACACAGCAAGCCCACCTCCTTTACGCTTACCGCTCGTAGCGCAGTCCCTGTCAGCCCGGACAGTGTGAAAACCCGCGGTGGAAACATTGTGGTCAGGAACATCCGCGTGTAGCCACGACTCTGAGAAAATCATCACGCTACACTGCCGGTATTCCTGATGACTCCGGGTTAGCGCTGTCAGCTCGTCCATCTTATTCCCCAGTGACCTCACGTTGCCCATGATGAGAGATGGAAGACACGGCATGTATGTCTTCCTCTCCGTAAGTCGCCGATGTTTCGCTCCTTTCCTCCGTCGTAGCGATCCTTTCCCTCTGCATCCCCGGTGTGTTTTCCTCCTAAGTTCAGCTGGGATGTCCTCCGTAACTATAGCCAAGCCGGCCGGCTTCAGCGCCATCAGCTGATCCCGGGAGTAAACAAAGCGCTGTTGCTGTGCGACTGTCGAGCGGCAGAGTAAAAGGAGCGATTCCACCACGAACGAAACAACAAAAACTCTCCAAATAAGCATATTTAGAGAGGATGTAGCTTAATAAATAACTCAGTAAAAAAACAGAACAAGTAAGATAAAGAAAATAAAGAGAAAAGTTGAAAACAAAGTTAAAGTAAGCAGGAGCGACTGGAACAGGCTGCATACGCTGCATACGCCGCGACGCATGCGCACTCAAAAGTGACTCAAAAAGTCACTTTTTGCCCAAAAAGTATCTCTGAATGACTTGAAATTTTACACAGTAGTAGTCAACGTCGCCCTGAACAAGGATCCGTTGAAAATATTCACATATCTCTTAAGGAATAATTGAAATGAATTTTTTTAAATGAGGAAACGATCCATTTGCCCTGATGCACTTTGCACATGTGGTGGTTGAAAAAGCTTACAGCACCTGTATTCCCAGGCGGTCTCCCATCCAAGTACTAACCAGGCCCGACCCTGCTTAGCTTCCGAGATCAGACGAGATCGGGCGTGTTCAGGGTGGTATGGCCGTAAGCGGAATAGTAGTCAACAAACACTCTATTTATGCTGATGCACTTTGACAGTGAGCTGACTTTGTTGCGAAAAAAGTCACTTTTTGCCCAAAAAGTATCTCTGAATGACTTGAAATTTTACACAGTAGTAGTCAACGTCGCCCTGAACAAGGATCCGTTGAAAATATTCACATATCTCTTAAGGAATAATTGAAATGAATTTTTTAAATGAGGAAACGATCCATTTGCCCTGATGCACTTTGCACATGTGGTGGTTGAAAAAGCTTACAGCACCTGGTATTCCCAGGCGGTCTCCCATCCAAGTACTAACAGGGCCCAACCCTGCTTAGCTTCCGAGATCAGACGAGATCGGGCGTGTTCAGGGTGGTATGGCCGTAAGCGGAATAGTAGTCAACAAACACTCTATTTATGCTGATGCACTTTGACAGTGAGCTGACTGTTGCGAAAAAAGTCACTTTTTGCCCAAAAAGTATCTCTGAATGACTTGAAATTTTACACAGTAGTAGTCAACGTCGCCCTGAACAAGGATCCGTTGAAAATATTCACATATCTCTTAAGGAATAATTGAAATGAATTTTTTAAATGAGGAAACGATCCATTTGCCCTGATGCACTTTGCACATGTGGTGGTTGAAAAAGCTTACAGCACCTGGTATTCCCAGGCGGTCTCCCATCCAAGTACTAACCGGGCCCGACCCTGCTTAGCTTCCGAGATCAGACGAGATCGGGCGTGTTCAGGGTGGTATGGCCGTAAGCTGAATAGTAGTCAACAAACACTCTATTTATGCTGATGCACTTTGACAGTGAGCTGACTTTCTTCCGAAAAAAGTCACTTTTTGCCCAAAAAGTATCTCTGAATGACTTGAAATTTTACACAGTAGTAGTCAACGTCGCCCTGAACAAGGATCCGTTGAAAATATTCACATATCTCTTAAGGAATAATTGAAATGAATTTTTTTAAATGAGGAAACGATCCATTTGCCCTGATGCACTTTGCACATGTGGTGGTTGAAAAAGCTTACAGCACCTGGTATTCCCAGGCGGTCTCCCATCCAAGTACTAACCAGGCCCGACCCTGCTTAGCTTCCGAGATCAGACGAGATCGGGCGTGTTCAGGGTGGTATGGCCGTAAGCGGAATAGTAGTCAACAAACACTCTATTTATGCTGATGCACTTTGACAGTGAGCTGACTTTGTTGCGAAAAAAGTCACTTTTTGCCCAAAAAGTATCTCTGAATGACTTGAAATTTTACACAGTAGTAGTCAACGTCGCCCTGAACAAGGATCCGTTGAAAATATTCACATATCTCTTAAGGAATAATTGAAATTAATTTTTTAAATGAGGAAACGATCCATTTGCCCTGATGCACTTTGCACATGTGGTGGTTGAAAAAGCTTACAGCACCTGGTATTCCCAGGCGGTCTCCCATCCAAGTACTAACCGGGCCCGACCCTGCTTAGCTTCCGAGATCAGACAAGATCGGGCGTGTTCAGGGTGGTATGGCCGTAAGCGGAATAGTAGTCAACAAACACTCTATTTATGCTTATGCACTTTGACAGTGAGCTGACTTTGTTGCGAAAAAAGTCACTTTTTGCCCAAAAAGTATCTCTGAATGACTTGAAATTTTACACAGTAGTAGTCAACGTCGCCCTGAACAAGGATCCGTTGAAAATATTCACATATCTCTTAAGGAATAATTGAAATGATTTTTTTTAAATGAGGAAACGATCCATTTGCCCTGATGCATTTTGCACGTGGTGGTTGAAAAAGCTTACAGCACCTGGTATTCCCAGGCGGTCTCCCATCCAAGTACTAACCGGGCCCGACCCTGCTTAGCTTCCGAGATCAGACGAGATCGGGCGTGTTCAGGGTGGTATGGCCGTAAGCGGAATAGTAGTCAACAAACACTCTATTTATGCTGATGCACTTTGACAGTGAGCTGACTTTGTTGCGAAAAAAGTCACTTTTTGCCCAAAAAGTATCTCTGAATGACTTGAAATTTTACACAGTAGTAGTCAACGTCGCCCTGAACAAGGATCCGTTGAAAATATTCACATATCTCTTAAGGAATAA
The DNA here is from genome assembly GCF_963457635.1 of Microchirus variegatus. Taxonomy (NCBI): domain Eukaryota; kingdom Metazoa; phylum Chordata; class Actinopteri; order Pleuronectiformes; family Soleidae; genus Microchirus; species Microchirus variegatus. The sequence continues at coordinate 472,008 of NC_139824.1, forward strand.
TTGAAATGAATTTTTTAAATGAGGAAACGATCCATTTGCCCTGATGCACTTTGCACATGTGGTGGTTGAAAAAGCTTACAGCACCTGGTATTCCCAGGCGGTCTCCCATCCAAGTACTAACCGGGCCCGACCCTGCTTAGCTTCCGAGATCAGACGAGATCGGGCGTGTTCAGGGTGGTATGGCCGTAAGCTGAATAGTAGTCAACAAACACTCTATTTATGCTGATGCACTTTGACAGTGAGCTGACTTTGTTGCGAAAAAAGTCACTTTTTGCCCAAAAAGTATCTCTGAATGACTTGAAATTTTACACAGTAGTAGTCAACGTCGCCCTGAACAAGGATCCGTTGAAAATATTCACATATCTCTTAAGGAATAATTGAAATGAATTTTTTTAAATGAGGAAACGATCCATTTGCCCTGATGCACTTTGCACATGTGGTGGTTGAAAAAGCTTACAGCACCTGGTATTCCCAGGCGGTCTCCCATCCAAGTACTAACCGGGCCCGACCCTGCTTAGCTTCCGAGATCAGACAAGATCGGGCGTGTTCAGGGTGGTATGGCCGTAAGCGGAATAGTAGTCAACAAACACTCTATTTATGCTTATGCACTTTGACAGTGAGCTGACTTTGTTGCGAAAAAAGTCACTTTTTGCCCAAAAAGTATCTCTGAATGACTTGAAATTTTACACAGTAGTAGTCAACGTCGCCCTGAACAAGGATCCGTTGAAAATATTCACATATCTCTTAAGGAATAATTGAAATGATTTTTTTTAAATGAGGAAACGATCCATTTGCCCTGATGCATTTTGCACGTGGTGGTTGAAAAAGCTTACAGCACCTGGTATTCCCAGGCGGTCTCCCATCCAAGTACTAACCGGGCCCGACCCTGCTTAGCTTCCGAGATCAGACGAGATCGGGCGTGTTCAGGGTGGTATGGCCGTAAGCGGAATAGTAGTCAACAAACACTCTATTTATGCTGATGCACTTTGACAGTGAGCTGAATTTGTTGCGAAAAAAGTCACTTTTTGCCCAAAAAGTATCTCTGAATGACTTGAAATTTTACACAGTAGTAGTCAACGTCGCCCTGAACAAGGATCCGTTGAAAATATTCACATATCTCTTAAGGAATAATTGAAATGAATTTTTTAAATGAGGAAACGATCCATTTGCCCTGATGCACTTTGCACATGTGGTGGTTGAAAAAGCTTACAGCACCTGGTATTCCCAGGCGGTCTCCCATCCAAGTACTAACCGGGCCCGACCCTGCTTAGCTTCCGAGATCAGACGAGATCGGGCGTGTTCAGGGTGGTATGGCCGTAAGCTGAATAGTAGTCAACAAACACTCTATTTATGCTGATGCACTTTGACAGTGAGCTGACTTTGTTGCGAAAAAAGTCACTTTTTGCCCAAAAAGTATCTCTGAATGACTTGAAATTTTACACAGTAGTAGTCAACGTCGCCCTGAACAAGGATCCGTTGAAAATATTCACATATCTCTTAAGGAATAATTGAAATGAATTTTTTTAAATGAGGAAACGATCCATTTGCCCTGATGCACTTTGCACATGTGGTGGTTGAAAAAGCTTACAGCACCTGGTATTCCCAGGCGGTCTCCCATCCAAGTACTAACCAGGCCCGACCCTGCTTAGCTTCCGAGATCAGACGAGATCGGGCGTGTTCAGGGTGGTATGGCCGTAAGCGGAATAGTAGTCAACAAACACTCTATTTATGCTGATGCACTTTGACAGTGAGCTGACTTTGTTGCGAAAAAAGTCACTTTTTGCCCAAAAAGTATCTCTGAATGACTTGAAATTTTACACAGTAGTAGTCAACGTCGCCCTGAACAAGGATCCGTTGAAAATATTCACATATCTCTTAAGGAATAATTGAAATTAATTTTTTAAATGAGGAAACGATCCATTTGCCCTGATGCACTTTGCACATGTGGTGGTTGAAAAAGCTTACAGCACCTGGTATTCCCAGGCGGTCTCCCATCCAAGTACTAACCGGGCCCGACCCTGCTTAGCTTCCGAGATCAGACAAGATCGGGCGTGTTCAGGGTGGTATGGCCGTAAGCGGAATAGTAGTCAACAAACACTCTATTTATGCTGATGCACTTTGACAGTGAGCTGACTTTGTTGCGAAAAAAGTCACTTTTTGCCCAAAAAGTATCTCTGAATGACTTGAAATTTTACACAGTAGTAGTCAACGTCGCCCTGAACAAGGATCCGTTGAAAATATTCACATATCTCTTAAGGAATAATTGAAATGATTTTTTTTAAATGAGGAAACGATCCATTTGCCCTGATGCATTTTGCACGTGGTGGTTGAAAAAGCTTACAGCACCTGGTATTCCCAGGCGGTCTCCCATCCAAGTACTAACCGGGCCCGACCCTGCTTAGCTTCCGAGATCAGACGAGATCGGGCGTGTTCAGGGTGGTATGGCCGTAAGCGGAATAGTAGTCAACAAACACTCTATTTATGCTTATGCACTTTGACAGTGAGCTGACTTTGTTGCGAAAAAAGTCACTTTTTGCCCAAAAAGTATCTCTGAATGACTTGAAATTTTACACAGTAGTAGTCAACGTCGCCCTGAACAAGGATCCGTTGAAAATATTCACATATCTCTTAAGGAATAATTGAAATGATTTTTTTTAAATGAGGAAACGATCCATTTGCCCTGATGCATTTTGCACGTGGTGGTTGAAAAAGCTTACAGCACCTGGTATTCCCAGGCGGTCTCCCATCCAAGTACTAACCGGGCCCGACCCTGCTTAGCTTCCGAGATCAGACGAGATCGGGCGTGTTCAGGGTGGTATGGCCGTAAGCGGAATAGTAGTCAACAAACACTCTATTTATGCTGATGCACTTTGACAGTGAGCTGACTTTGTTGCGAAAAAAGTCACTTTTTGCCCAAAAAGTATCTCTGAATGACTTGAAATTTTACACAGTAGTAGTCAACGTCGCCCTGAACAAGGATCCGTTGAAAATATTCACATATCTCTTAAGGAATAATTGAAATGATTTTTTTTAAATGAGGAAACGATCCATTTGCCCTGATGCATTTTGCACGTGGTGGTTGAAAAAGCTTACAGCACCTGGTATTCCCAGGCGGTCTCCCATCCAAGTACTAACCGGGCCCGACCCTGCTTAGCTTCCGAGATCAGACGAGATCGGGCGTGTTCAGGGTGGTATGGCCGTAAGCGGAATAGTAGTCAACAAACACTCTATTTATGCTGATGCACTTTGACAGTGAGCTGACTTTGTTGCGAAAAAAGTCACTTTTTGCCCAAAAAGTATCTCTGAATGACTTGAAATTTTACACAGTAGTAGTCAACGTCGCCCTGAACAAGGATCCGTTGAAAATATTCACATATCTCTTAAGGAATAATTGAAATGAATTTTTTAAATGAGGAAACGATCCATTTGCCCTGATGCACTTTGCACATGTGGTGGTTGAAAAAGCTTACAGCACCTGGTATTCCCAGGCGGTCTCCCATCCAAGTACTAACCGGGCCCGACCCTGCTTAGCTTCCGAGATCAGACGAGATCGGGCGTGTTCAGGGTGGTATGGCCGTAAGCGGAATAGTAGTCAACAAACACTCTATTTATGCTTATGCACTTTGACAGTGAGCTGACTTTGTTGCGAAAAAAGTCACTTTTTGCCCAAAAAGTATCTCTGAATGACTTGAAATTTTACACAGTAGTAGTCAACGTCGCCCTGAACAAGGATCCGTTGAAAATATTCACATATCTCTTAAGGAATAATTGAAATGATTTTTTTTAAATGAGGAAACGATCCATTTGCCCTGATGCATTTTGCACGTGGTGGTTGAAAAAGCTTACAGCACCTGGTATTCCCAGGCGGTCTCCCATCCAAGTACTAACCGGGCCCGACCCTGCTTAGCTTCCGAGATCAGACGAGATCGGGCGTGTTCAGGGTGGTATGGCCGTAAGCGGAATAGTAGTCAACAAACACTCTATTTATGCTGATGCACTTTGACAGTGAGCTGACTTTGTTGCGAAAAAAGTCACTTTTTGCCCAAAAAGTATCTCTGAATGACTTGAAATTTTACACAGTAGTAGTCAACGTCGCCCTGAACAAGGATCCGTTGAAAATATTCACATATCTCTTAAGGAATAATTGAAATGAATTTTTTAAATGAGGAAACGATCCATTTGCCCTGATGCACTTTGCACATGTGGTGGTTGAAAAAGCTTACAGCACCTGGTATTCCCAGGCGGTCTCCCATCCAAGTACTAACCGGGCCCGACCCTGCTTAGCTTCCGAGATCAGACGAGATCGGGCGTGTTCAGGGTGGTATGGCCGTAAGCTGAATAGTAGTCAACAAACACTCTATTTATGCTGATGCACTTTGACAGTGAGCTGACTTTCTTCCGAAAAAAGTCACTTTTTGCCCAAAAAGTATCTCTGAATGACTTGAAATTTTACACAGTAGTAGTCAACGTCGCCCTGAACAAGGATCCGTTGAAAATATTCACATATCTCTTAAGGAATAATTGAAATGAATTTTTTTAAATGAGGAAACGATCCATTTGCCCTGATGCACTTTGCACATGTGGTGGTTGAAAAAGCTTACAGCACCTGGTATTCCCAGGCGGTCTCCCATCCAAGTACTAACCAGGCCCGACCCTGCTTAGCTTCCGAGATCAGACGAGATCGGGCGTGTTCAGGGTGGTATGGCCGTAAGCGGAATAGTAGTCAACAAACACTCTATTTATGCTGATGCACTTTGACAGTGAGCTGACTTTGTTGCGAAAAAAGTCACTTTTTGCCCAAAAAGTATCTCTGAATGACTTGAAATTTTACACAGTAGTAGTCAACGTCGCCCTGAACAAGGATCCGTTGAAAATATTCACATATCTCTTAAGGAATAATTGAAATTAATTTTTTAAATGAGGAAACGATCCATTTGCCCTGATGCACTTTGCACATGTGGTGGTTGAAAAAGCTTACAGCACCTGGTATTCCCAGGCGGTCTCCCATCCAAGTACTAACCGGGCCCGACCCTGCTTAGCTTCCGAGATCAGACAAGATCGGGCGTGTTCAGGGTGGTATGGCCGTAAGCGGAATAGTAGTCAACAAACACTCTATTTATGCTTATGCACTTTGACAGTGAGCTGACTTTGTTGCGAAAAAAGTCACTTTTTGCCCAAAAAGTATCTCTGAATGACTTGAAATTTTACACAGTAGTAGTCAACGTCGCCCTGAACAAGGATCCGTTGAAAATATTCACATATCTCTTAAGGAATAATTGAAATGAATTTTTTAAATGAGGAAACGATCCATTTGCCCTGATGCACTTTGCACATGTGGTGGTTGAAAAAGCTTACAGCACCTGGTATTCCCAGGCGGTCTCCCATCCAAGTACTAACCGGGCCCGACCCTGCTTAGCTTCCGAGATCAGACGAGATCGGGCGTGTTCAGGGTGGTATGGCCGTAAGCTGAATAGTTGTCAACAAACACTCTATTTATGCTGATGCACTTTGACAGTGAGCTGACTTTCTTCCGAAAAAAGTCACTTTTTGCCCAAAAAGTATCTCTGAATGACTTGAAATTTTACACAGTAGTAGTCAACGTCGCCCTGAACAAGGATCCGTTGAAAATATTCACATATCTCTTAAGGAATAATTGAAATGAATTTTTTTAAATGAGGAAACGATCCATTTGCCCTGATGCACTTTGCACATGTGGTGGTTGAAAAAGCTTACAGCACCTGGTATTCCCAGGCGGTCTCCCATCCAAGTACTAACCAGGCCCGACCCTGCTTAGCTTCCGAGATCAGACGAGATCGGGCGTGTTCAGGGTGGTATGGCCGTAAGCGGAATAGTAGTCAACAAACACTCTATTTATGCTGATGCACTTTGACAGTGAGCTGACTTTGTTGCGAAAAAAGTCACTTTTTGCCCAAAAAGTATCTCTGAATGACTTGAAATTTTACACAGTAGTAGTCAACGTCGCCCTGAACAAGGATCCGTTGAAAATATTCACATATCTCTTAAGGAATAATTGAAATGAATTTTTTAAATGAGGAAACGATCCATTTGCCCTGATGCACTTTGCACATGTGGTGGTTGAAAAAGCTTACAGCACCTGGTATTCCCAGGCGGTCTCCCATCCAAGTACTAACCGGGCCCGACCCTGCTTAGCTTCCGAGATCAGACAAGATCGGGCGTGTTCAGGGTGGTATGGCCGTAAGCGGAATAGTAGTCAACAAACACTCTATTTATGCTGATGCACTTTGACAGTGAGCTGACTTTGTTGCGAAAAAAGTCACTTTTTGCCCAAAAAGTATCTCTGAATGACTTGAAATTTTACACAGTAGTAGTCAACGTCGCCCTGAACAAGGATCCGTTGAAAATATTCACATATCTCTTAAGGAATAATTGAAATGAATTTTTTAAATGAGGAAACGATCCATTTGCCCTGATGCACTTTGCACATGTGGTGGTTGAAAAAGCTTACAGCACCTGGTATTCCCAGGCGGTCTCCCATCCAAGTACTAACCGGGCCCGACCCTGCTTAGCTTCCGAGATCAGACGAGATCGGGCGTGTTCAGGGTGGTATGGCCGTAAGCTGAATAGTAGTCAACAAACACTCTATTTATGCTGATGCACTTTGACAGTGAGCTGACTTTCTTCCGAAAAAAGTCACTTTTTGCCCAAAAAGTATCTCTGAATGACTTGAAATTTTACACAGTAGTAGTCAACGTCGCCCTGAACAAGGATCCGTTGAAAATATTCACATATCTCTTAAGGAATAATTGAAATGAATTTTTTTAAATGAGGAAACGATCCATTTGCCCTGATGCACTTTGCACATGTGGTGGTTGAAAAAGCTTACAGCACCTGGTATTCCCAGGCGGTCTCCCATCCAAGTACTAACCAGGCCCGACCCTGCTTAGCTTCCGAGATCAGACGAGATCGGGCGTGTTCAGGGTGGTATGGCCGTAAGCGGAATAGTAGTCAACAAACACTCTATTTATGCTGATGCACTTTGACAGTGAGCTGACTTTGTTGCGAAAAAAGTCACTTTTTGCCCAAAAAGTATCTCTGAATGACTTGAAATTTTACACAGTAGTAGTCAACGTCGCCCTGAACAAGGATCCGTTGAAAATATTCACATATCTCTTAAGGAATAATTGAAATGAATTTTTTTAAATGAGGAAACGATCCATTTGCCCTGATGCACTTTGCACATGTGGTGGTTGAAAAAGCTTACAGCACCTGGTATTCCCAGGCGGTCTCCCATCCAAGTACTAACCGGGCCCGACCCTGCTTAGCTTCCGAGATCAGACAAGATCGGGCGTGTTCAGGGTGGTATGGCCGTAAGCGGAATAGTAGTCAACAAACACTCTATTTATGCTGATGCACTTTGACAGTGAGCTGACTTTGTTGCGAAAAAAGTCACTTTTTGCCCAAAAAGTATCTCTGAATGACTTGAAATTTTACACAGTAGTAGTCAACGTCGCCCTGAACAAGGATCCGTTGAAAATATTCACATATCTCTTAAGGAATAATTGAAATTAATTTTTTAAATGAGGAAACGATCCATTTGCCCTGATGCACTTTGCACATGTGGTGGTTGAAAAAGCTTACAGCACCTGGTATTCCCAGGCGGTCTCCCATCCAAGTACTAACCGGGCCCGACCCTGCTTAGCTTCCGAGATCAGACAAGATCGGGCGTGTTCAGGGTGGTATGGCCGTAAGCGGAATAGTAGTCAACAAACACTCTATTTATGCTTATGCACTTTGACAGTGAGCTGACTTTGTTGCGAAAAAAGTCACTTTTTGCCCAAAAAGTATCTCTGAATGACTTGAAATTTTACACAGTAGTAGTCAACGTCGCCCTGAACAAGGATCCGTTGAAAATATTCACATATCTCTTAAGGAATAATTGAAATGAATTTTTTAAATGAGGAAACGATCCATTTGCCCTGATGCACTTTGCACATGTGGTGGTTGAAAAAGCTTACAGCACCTGGTATTCCCAGGCGGTCTCCCATCCAAGTACTAACCGGGCCCGACCCTGCTTAGCTTCCGAGATCAGACGAGATCGGGCGTGTTCAGGGTGGTATGGCCGTAAGCTGAATAGTAGTCAACAAACACTCTATTTATGCTGATGCACTTTGACAGTGAGCTGACTTTCTTCCGAAAAAAGTCACTTTTTGCCCAAAAAGTATCTCTGAATGACTTGAAATTTTACACAGTAGTAGTCAACGTCGCCCTGAACAAGGATCCGTTGAAAATATTCACATATCTCTTAAGGAATAATTGAAATGAATTTTTTTAAATGAGGAAACGATCCATTTGCCCTGATGCACTTTGCACATGTGGTGGTTGAAAAAGCTTACAGCACCTGGTATTCCCAGGCGGTCTCCCATCCAAGTACTAACCAGGCCCGACCCTGCTTAGCTTCCGAGATCAGACGAGATCGGGCGTGTTCAGGGTGGTATGGCCGTAAGCGGAATAGTAGTCAACAAACACTCTATTTATGCTGATGCACTTTGACAGTGAGCTGACTTTGTTGCGAAAAAAGTCACTTTTTGCCCAAAAAGTATCTCTGAATGACTTGAAATTTTACACAGTAGTAGTCAACGTCGCCCTGAACAAGGATCCGTTGAAAATATTCACATATCTCTTAAGGAATAATTGAAATTAATTTTTTAAATGAGGAAACGATCCATTTGCCCTGATGCACTTTGCACATGTGGTGGTTGAAAAAGCTTACAGCACCTGGTATTCCCAGGCGGTCTCCCATCCAAGTACTAACCGGGCCCGACCCTGCTTAGCTTCCGAGATCAGACAAGATCGGGCGTGTTCAGGGTGGTATGGCCGTAAGCGGAATAGTAGTCAACAAACACTCTATTTATGCTTATGCACTTTGACAGTGAGCTGACTTTGTTGCGAAAAAAGTCACTTTTTGCCCAAAAAGTATCTCTGAATGACTTGAAATTTTACACAGTAGTAGTCAACGTCGCCCTGAACAAGGATCCGTTGAAAATATTCACATATCTCTTAAGGAATAATTGAAATGAATTTTTTAAATGAGGAAACGATCCATTTGCCCTGATGCACTTTGCACATGTGGTGGTTGAAAAAGCTTACAGCACCTGGTATTCCCAGGCGGTCTCCCATCCAAGTACTAACCGGGCCCGACCCTGCTTAGCTTCCGAGATCAGACGAGATCGGGCGTGTTCAGGGTGGTATGGCCGTAAGCTGAATAGTAGTCAACAAACACTCTATTTATGCTGATGCACTTTGACAGTGAGCTGACTTTCTTCCGAAAAAAGTCACTTTTTGCCCAAAAAGTATCTCTGAATGACTTGAAATTTTACACAGTAGTAGTCAACGTCGCCCTGAACAAGGATCCGTTGAAAATATTCACATATCTCTTAAGGAATAATTGAAATGAATTTTTTAAATGAGGAAACGATCCATTTGCCCTGATGCACTTTGCACATGTGGTGGTTGAAAAAGCTTACAGCACCTGGTATTCCCAGGCGGTCTCCCATCCAAGTACTAACCAGGCCCGACCCTGCTTAGCTTCCGAGATCAGACGAGATCGGGCGTGTTCAGGGTGGTATGGCCGTAAGCGGAATAGTAGTCAACAAACACTCTATTTATGCTGATGCACTTTGACAGTGAGCTGACTTTCTTCCGAAAAAAGTCACTTTTTGCCCAAAAAGTATCTCTGAATGACTTGAAATTTTACACAGTAGTAGTCAACGTCGCCCTGAACAAGGATCCGTTGAAAATATTCACATATCTCTTAAGGAATAATTGAAATGAATTTTTTTAAATGAGGAAACGATCCATTTGCCCTGATGCACTTTGCACATGTGGTGGTTGAAAAAGCTTACAGCACCTGGTATTCCCAGGCGGTCTCCCATCCAAGTACTAACCAGGCCCGACCCTGCTTAGCTTCCGAGATCAGACGAGATCGGGCGTGTTCAGGGTGGTATGGCCGTAAGCGGAATAGTAGTCAACAAACACTCTATTTATGCTGATGCACTTTGACAGTGAGCTGACTTTGTTGCGAAAAAAGTCACTTTTTGCCCAAAAAGTATCTCTGAATGTCTTGAAATTTTACACAGTAGTAGTCAACGTCGCCCTGAACAAGGATCCGTTGAAAATATTCACATATCTCTTAAGGAATAATTGAAATTAATTTTTTAAATGAGGAAACGATCCATTTGCCCTGATGCACTTTGCACATGTGGTGGTTGAAAAAGCTTACAGCACCTGGTATTCCCAGGCGGTCTCCCATCCAAGTACTAACCGGGCCCGACCCTGCTTAGCTTCCGAGATCAGACAAGATCGGGCGTGTTCAGGGTGGTATGGCCGTAAGCGGAATAGTAGTCAACAAACACTCTATTTATGCTTATGCACTTTGACAGTGAGCTGACTTTGTTGCGAAAAAAGTCACTTTTTGCCCAAAAAGTATCTCTGAATGACTTGAAATTTTACACAGTAGTAGTCAACGTCGCCCTGAACAAGGATCCGTTGAAAATATTCACATATCTCTTAAGGAATAATTGAAATGAATTTTTTAAATGAGGAAACGATCCATTTGCCCTGATGCACTTTGCACATGTGGTGGTTGAAAAAGCTTACAGCACCTGGTATTCCCAGGCGGTCTCCCATCCAAGTACTAACCGGGCCCGACCCTGCTTAGCTTCCGAGATCAGACGAGATCGGGCGTGTTCAGGGTGGTATGGCCGTAAGCTGAATAGTAGTCAACAAACACTCTATTTATGCTGATGCACTTTGACAGTGAGCTGACTTTCTTCCGAAAAAAGTCACTTTTTGCCCAAAAAGTATCTCTGAATGACTTGAAATTTTACACAGTAGTAGTCAACGTCGCCCTGAACAAGGATCCGTTGAAAATATTCACATATCTCTTAAGGAATAATTGAAATGAATTTTTTTAAATGAGGAAACGATCCATTTGCCCTGATGCACTTTGCACATGTGGTGGTTGAAAAAGCTTACAGCACCTGGTATTCCCAGGCGGTCTCCCATCCAAGTACTAACCAGGCCCGACCCTGCTTAGCTTCCGAGATCAGACGAGATCGGGCGTGTTCAGGGTGGTATGGCCGTAAGCGGAATAGTAGTCAACAAACACTCTATTTATGCTGATGCACTTTGACAGTGAGCTGACTTTGTTGCGAAAAAAGTCACTTTTTGCCCAAAAAGTATCTCTGAATGACTTGAAATTTTACACAGTAGTAGTCAACGTCGCCCTGAACAAGGATCCGTTGAAAATATTCACATATCTCTTAAGGAATAATTGAAATTAATTTTTTAAATGAGGAAACGATCCATTTGCCCTGATGCACTTTGCACATGTGGTGGTTGAAAAAGCTTACAGCACCTGGTATTCCCAGGCGGTCTCCCATCCAAGTACTAACCGGGCCCGACCCTGCTTAGCTTCCGAGATCAGACAAGATCGGGCGTGTTCAGGGTGGTATGGCCGTAAGCGGAATAGTAGTCAACAAACACTCTATTTATGCTTATGCACTTTGACAGTGAGCTGACTTTGTTGCGAAAAAAGTCACTTTTTGCCCAAAAAGTATCTCTGAATGACTTGAAATTTTACACAGTAGTAGTCAACGTCGCCCTGAACAAGGATCCGTTGAAAATATTCACATATCTCTTAAGGAATAATTGAAATGAATTTTTTAAATGAGGAAACGATCCATTTGCCCTGATGCACTTTGCACATGTGGTGGTTGAAAAAGCTTACAGCACCTGGTATTCCCAGGCGGTCTCCCATCCAAGTACTAACCGGGCCCGACCCTGCTTAGCTTCCGAGATCAGACGAGATCGGGCGTGTTCAGGGTGGTATGGCCGTAAGCTGAATAGTAGTCAACAAACACTCTATTTATGCTGATGCACTTTGACAGTGAGCTGACTTTCTTCCGAAAAAAGTCACTTTTTGCCCAAAAAGTATCTCTGAATGACTTGAAATTTTACACAGTAGTAGTCAACGTCGCCCTGAACAAGGATCCGTTGAAAATATTCACATATCTCTTAAGGAATAATTGAAATGAATTTTTTTAAATGAGGAAACGATCCATTTGCCCTGATGCACTTTGCACATGTGGTGGTTGAAAAAGCTTACAGCACCTGGTATTCCCAGGCGGTCTCCCATCCAAGTACTAACCAGGCCCGACCCTGCTTAGCTTCCGAGATCAGACGAGATCGGGCGTGTTCAGGGTGGTATGGCCGTAAGCGGAATAGTAGTCAACAAACACTCTATTTATGCTGATGCACTTTGACAGTGAGCTGACTTTGTTGCGAAAAAAGTCACTTTTTGCCCAAAAAGTATCTCTGAATGACTTGAAATTTTACACAGTAGTAGTCAACGTCGCCCTGAACAAGGATCCGTTGAAAATATTCACATATCTCTTAAGGAATAATTGAAATTAATTTTTTAAATGAGGAAACGATCCATTTGCCCTGATGCACTTTGCACATGTGGTGGTTGAAAAAGCTTACAGCACCTGGTATTCCCAGGCGGTCTCCCATCCAAGTACTAACCGGGCCCGACCCTGCTTAGCTTCCGAGATCAGACAAGATCGGGCGTGTTCAGGGTGGTATGGCCGTAAGGGGAATAGTAGTCAACAAACACTCTATTTATGCTTATGCACTTTGACAGTGAGCTGACTTTGTTGCGAAAAAAGTCACTTTTTGCCCAAAAAGTATCTCTGAATGACTTGAAATTTTACACAGTAGTAGTCAACGTCGCCCTGAACAAGGATCCGTTGAAAATATTCACATATCTCTTAAGGAATAATTGAAATGATTTTTTTTAAATGAGGAAACGATCCATTTGCCCTGATGCATTTTGCACGTGGTGGTTGAAAAAGCTTACAGCACCTGGTATTCCCAGGCGGTCTCCCATCCAAGTACTAACCGGGCCCGACCCTGCTTAGCTTCCGAGATCAGACGAGATCGGGCGTGTTCAGGGTGGTATGGCCGTAAGCTGAATAGTAGTCAACAAACACTCTATTTATGCTGATGCACTTTGACAGTGAGCTGACTTTGTTGCGAAAAAAGTCACTTTTTGCCCAAAAAGTATCTCTGAATGACTTGAAATTTTACACAGTAGTAGTCAACGTCGCCCTGAACAAGGATCCGTTGAAAATATTCACATATCTCTTAAGGAATAATTGAAATGAATTTTTTAAATGAGGAAACGATCCATTTGCCCTGATGCACTTTGCACATGTGGTGGTTGAAAAAGCTTACAGCACCTGGTATTCCCAGGCGGTCTCCCATCCAAGTACTAACCGGGCCCGACCCTGCTTAGCTTCCGAGATCAGACGAGATCGGGCGTGTTCAGGGTGGTATGGCCGTAAGCTGAATAGTAGTCAACAAACACTCTATTTATGCTGATGCACTTTGACAGTGAGCTGACTTTCTTCCGAAAAAAGTCACTTTTTGCCCAAAAAGTATCTCTGAATGACTTGAAATTTTACACAGTAGTAGTCAACGTCGCCCTGAACAAGGATCCGTTGAAAATATTCACATATCTCTTAAGGAATAATTGAAATTAATTTTTTAAATGAGGAAACGATCCATTTGCCCTGATGCACTTTGCACATGTGGTGGTTGAAAAAGCTTACAGCACCTGGTATTCCCAGGCGGTCTCCCATCCAAGTACTAACCAGGCCCGACCCTGCTTAGCTTCCGAGATCAGACGAGATCGGGCGTGTTCAGGGTGGTATGGCCGTAAGCGGAATAGTAGTCAACAAACACTCTATTTATGCTGATGCACTTTGACAGTGAGCTGACTTTGTTGCGAAAAAAGTCACTTTTTGCCCAAAAAGTATCTCTGAATGACTTGAAATTTTACACAGTAGTAGTCAACGTCGCCCTGAACAAGGATCCGTTGAAAATATTCACATATCTCTTAAGGAATAATTGAAATTAATTTTTTAAATGAGGAAACGATCCATTTGCCCTGATGCACTTTGCACATGTGGTGGTTGAAAAAGCTTACAGCACCTGGTATTCCCAGGCGGTCTCCCATCCAAGTACTAACCGGGCCCGACCCTGCTTAGCTTCCGAGATCAGACAAGATCGGGCGTGTTCAGGGTGGTATGGCCGTAAGCGGAATAGTAGTCAACAAACACTCTATTTATGCTTATGCACTTTGACAGTGAGCTGACTTTGTTGCGAAAAAAGTCACTTTTTGCCCAAAAAGTATCTCTGAATGACTTGAAATTTTACACAGTAGTAGTCAACGTCGCCCTGAACAAGGATCCGTTGAAAATATTCACATATCTCTTAAGGAATAATTGAAATGATTTTTTTTAAATGAGGAAACGATCCATTTGCCCTGATGCATTTTGCACGTGGTGGTTGAAAAAGCTTACAGCACCTGGTATTCCCAGGCGGTCTCCCATCCAAGTACTAACCGGGCCCGACCCTGCTTAGCTTCCGAGATCAGACGAGATCGGGCGTGTTCAGGGTGGTATGGCCGTAAGCGGAATAGTAGTCAACAAACACTCTATTTATGCTGATGCACTTTGACAGTGAGCTGACTTTCTTCCGAAAAAAGTCACTTTTTGCCCAAAAAGTATCTCTGAATGACTTGAAATTTTACACAGTAGTAGTCAACGTCGCCCTGAACAAGGATCCGTTGAAAATATTCACATATCTCTTAAGGAATAATTGAAATGAATTTTTTTAAATGAGGAAACGATCCATTTGCCCTGATGCACTTTGCACATGTGGTGGTTGAAAAAGCTTACAGCACCTGGTATTCCCAGGCGGTCTCCCATCCAAGTACTAACCAGGCCCGACCCTGCTTAGCTTCCGAGATCAGACGAGATCGGGCGTGTTCAGGGTGGTATGGCCGTAAGCGGAATAGTAGTCAACAAACACTCTATTTATGCTGATGCACTTTGACAGTGAGCTGACTTTGTTGCGAAAAAAGTCACTTTTTGCCCAAAAAGTATCTCTGAATGACTTGAAATTTTACACAGTAGTAGTCAACGTCGCCCTGAACAAGGATCCGTTGAAAATATTCACATATCTCTTAAGGAATAATTGAAATGAATTTTTTAAATGAGGAAACGATCCATTTGCCCTGATGCACTTTGCACATGTGGTGGTTGAAAAAGCTTACAGCACCTGGTATTCCCAGGCGGTCTCCCATCCAAGTACTAACCGGGCCCGACCCTACTTAGCTTCCGAGATCAGACAAGATCGGGCGTGTTCAGGGTGGTATGGCCGTAAGCAGAATAGTAGTCAACAAACACTCTATTTATGCTGATGCACTTTGACAGTGAGCTGACTTTCTTCCGAAAAAAGTCACTTTTTGCCCAAAAAGTATCTCTGAATGACTTGAAATTTTACACAGTAGTAGTCAACGTCGCCCTAAACAAGGATCCGTTGAAAATATTCACATATCTCTTAAGGAATAATTGAAATGAATTTTTTTAAATGAGGAAACGATCCATTTGCCCTGATGCACTTTGCACATGTGGTGGTTGAAAAAGCTTACAGCACCTGGTATTCCCAGGCGGTCTCCCATCCAAGTACTAACCAGGCCCGACCCTGCTTAGCTTCCGAGATCAGACGAGAGCGGGCGTGTTCAGGGTGGTATGGCCGTAAGCGGAATAGTAGTCAACAAACACTCTATTTATGCTTATGCACTTTGACAGTGAGCTGACTTTGTTGCGAAAAAAGTCACTTTTTGCCCAAAAAGTATCTCTGAATGACTTGAAATTTTACACAGTAGTAGTCAACGTCGCCCTGAACAAGGATCCGTTGAAAATATTCACATATCTCTTAAGGAATAATTGAAATTAATTTTTTAAATGAGGAAACGATCCATTTGCCCTGATGCACTTTGCACATGTGGTGGTTGAAAAAGCTTACAGCACCTGGTATTCCCAGGCGGTCTCCCATCCAAGTACTAACCGGGCCCGACCCTGCTTAGCTTCCGAGATCAGACAAGATCGGGCGTGTTCAGGGTGGTATGGCCGTAAGCGGAATAGTAGTCAACAAACACTCTATTTATGCTTATGCACTTTGACAGTGAGCTGACTTTGTTGCGAAAAAAGTCACTTTTTGCCCAAAAAGTATCTCTGAATGACTTGAAATTTTACACAGTAGTAGTCAACGTCGCCCTGAACAAGGATCCGTTGAAAATATTCACATATCTCTTAAGGAATAATTGAAATGAATTTTTTTAAATGAGGAAACGATCCATTTGCCCTGATGCACTTTGCACATGTGGTGGTTGAAAAAGCTTACAGCACCTGGTATTCCCAGGCGGTCTCCCATCCAAGTACTAACCAGGCCCGACCCTGCTTAGCTTCCGAGATCAGACGAGATCGGGCGTGTTCAGGGTGGTATGGCCGTAAGCGGAATAGTAGTCAACAAACACTCTATTTATGCTGATGCACTTTGACAGTGAGCTGACTTTGTTGCGAAAAAAGTCACTTTTTGCCCAAAAAGTATCTCTGAATGACTTGAAATTTTACACAGTAGTAGTCAACGTCGCCCTGAACAAGGATCCGTTGAAAATATTCACATATCTCTTAAGGAATAATTGAAATGAATTTTTTTAAATGAGGAAACGATCCATTTGCCCTGATGCACTTTGCACATGTGGTGGTTGAAAAAGCTTACAGCACCTGGTATTCCCAGGCGGTCTCCCATCCAAGTACTAACCAGGCCCGACCCTGCTTAGCTTCCGAGATCAGACGAGATCGGGCGTGTTCAGGGTGGTATGGCCGTAAGCGGAATAGTAGTCAACAAACACTCTATTTATGCTGATGCACTTTGACAGTGAGCTGACTTTGTTGCGAAAAAAGTCACTTTTTGCCCAAAAAGTATCTCTGAATGACTTGAAATTTTACACAGTAGTAGTCAACGTCGCCCTGAACAAGGATCCGTTGAAAATATTCACATATCTCTTAAGGAATAATTGAAATGAATTTTTTAAATGAGGAAACGATCCATTTGCCCTGATGCACTTTGCACATGTGGTGGTTGAAAAAGCTTACAGCACCTGGTATTCCCAGGCGGTCTCCCATCCAAGTACTAACCGGGCCCGACCCTACTTAGCTTCCAAGATCAGACAAGATCGGGCGTGTTCAGGGTGGTATGGCCGTAAGCAGAATAGTAGTCAACAAACACTCTATTTATGCTGATGCACTTTGACAGTGAGCTGACTTTCTTCCGAAAAAAGTCACTTTTTGCCCAAAAAGTATCTCTGAATGACTTGAAATTTTACACAGTAGTAGTCAACGTCGCCCTGAACAAGGATCCGTTGAAAATATTCACATATCTCTTAAGGAATAATTGAAATGAATTTTTTTAAATGAGGAAACGATCCATTTGCCCTGATGCACTTTGCACATGTGGTGGTTGAAAAAGCTTACAGCACCTGGTATTCCCAGGCGGTCTCCCATCCAAGTACTAACCAGGCCCGACCCTGCTTAGCTTCCGAGATCAGACGAGATCGGGCGTGTTCAGGGTGGTATGGCCGTAAGCGGAATAGTAGTCAACAAACACTCTATTTATGCTGATGCACTTTGACAGTGAGCTGACTTTGTTGCGAAAAAAGTCACTTTTTGCCCAAAAAGTATCTCTGAATGACTTGAAATTTTACACAGTAGTAGTCAACGTCGCCCTGAACAAGGATCCGTTGAAAATATTCACATATCTCTTAAGGAATAATTGAAATGAATTTTTTTAAATGAGGAAACGATCCATTTGCCCTGATGCACTTTGCACATGTGGTGGTTGAAAAAGCTTACAGCACCTGGTATTCCCAGGCGGTCTCCCATCCAAGTACTAACCAGGCCCGACCCTGCTTAGCTTCCGAGATCAGACGAGATCGGGCGTGTTCAGGGTGGTATGGCCGTAAGCGGAATAGTAGTCAACAAACACTCTATTTATGCTGATGCACTTTGACAGTGAGCTGACTTTGTTGCGAAAAAAGTCACTTTTTGCCCAAAAAGTATCTCTGAATGACTTGAAATTTTACACAGTAGTAGTCAACGTCGCCCTGAACAAGGATCCGTTGAAAATATTCACATATCTCTTAAGGAATAATTGAAATGAATTTTTTTAAATGAGGAAACGATCCATTTGCCCTGATGCACTTTGCACATGTGGTGGTTGAAAAAGCTTACAGCACCTGGTATTCCCAGGCGGTCTCCCATCCAAGTACTAACCAGGCCCGACCCTGCTTAGCTTCCGAGATCAGACGAGATCGGGCGTGTTCAGGGTGGTATGGCCGTAAGCGGAATAGTAGTCAACAAACACTCTATTTATGCTGATGCACTTTGACAGTGAGCTGACTTTGTTGCGAAAAAAGTCACTTTTTGCCCAAAAAGTATCTCTGAATGACTTGAAATTTTACACAGTAGTAGTCAACGTCGCCCTGAACAAGGATCCGTTGAAAATATTCACATATCTCTTAAGGAATAATTGAAATGAATTTTTTAAATGAGGAAACGATCCATTTGCCCTGATGCACTTTGCACATGTGGTGGTTGAAAAAGCTTACAGCACCTGGTATTCCCAGGCGGTCTCCCATCCAAGTACTAACCGGGCCCGACCCTACTTAGCTTCCGAGATCAGACAAGATCGGGCGTGTTCAGGGTGGTATGGCCGTAAGCAGAATAGTAGTCAACAAACACTCTATTTATGCTGATGCACTTTGACAGTGAGCTGACTTTCTTCCGAAAAAAGTCACTTTTTGCCCAAAAAGTATCTCTGAATGACTTGAAATTTTACACAGTAGTAGTCAACGTCGCCCTAAACAAGGATCCGTTGAAAATATTCACATATCTCTTAAGGAATAATTGAAATGAATTTTTTTAAATGAGGAAACGATCCATTTGCCCTGATGCACTTTGCACATGTGGTGGTTGAAAAAGCTTACAGCACCTGGTATTCCCAGGCGGTCTCCCATCCAAGTACTAACCAGGCCCGACCCTGCTTAGCTTCCGAGATCAGACGAGAGCGGGCGTGTTCAGGGTGGTATGGCCGTAAGCGGAATAGTAGTCAACAAACACTCTATTTATGCTTATGCACTTTGACAGTGAGCTGACTTTGTTGCGAAAAAAGTCACTTTTTGCCCAAAAAGTATCTCTGAATGACTTGAAATTTTACACAGTAGTAGTCAACGTCGCCCTGAACAAGGATCCGTTGAAAATATTCACATATCTCTTAAGGAATAATTGAAATTAATTTTTTAAATGAGGAAACGATCCATTTGCCCTGATGCACTTTGCACATGTGGTGGTTGAAAAAGCTTACAGCACCTGGTATTCCCAGGCGGTCTCCCATCCAAGTACTAACCGGGCCCGACCCTGCTTAGCTTCCGAGATCAGACAAGATCGGGCGTGTTCAGGGTGGTATGGCCGTAAGCGGAATAGTAGTCAACAAACACTCTATTTATGCTTATGCACTTTGACAGTGAGCTGACTTTGTTGCGAAAAAAGTCACTTTTTGCCCAAAAAGTATCTCTGAATGACTTGAAATTTTACACAGTAGTAGTCAACGTCGCCCTGAACAAGGATCCGTTGAAAATATTCACATATCTCTTAAGGAATAATTGAAATGAATTTTTTTAAATGAGGAAACGATCCATTTGCCCTGATGCACTTTGCACATGTGGTGGTTGAAAAAGCTTACAGCACCTGGTATTCCCAGGCGGTCTCCCATCCAAGTACTAACCAGGCCCGACCCTGCTTAGCTTCCGAGATCAGACGAGATCGGGCGTGTTCAGGGTGGTATGGCCGTAAGCGGAATAGTAGTCAACAAACACTCTATTTATGCTGATGCACTTTGACAGTGAGCTGACTTTGTTGCGAAAAAAGTCACTTTTTGCCCAAAAAGTATCTCTGAATGACTTGAAATTTTACACAGTAGTAGTCAACGTCGCCCTGAACAAGGATCCGTTGAAAATATTCACATATCTCTTAAGGAATAATTGAAATGAATTTTTTTAAATGAGGAAACGATCCATTTGCCCTGATGCACTTTGCACATGTGGTGGTTGAAAAAGCTTACAGCACCTGGTATTCCCAGGCGGTCTCCCATCCAAGTACTAACCAGGCCCGACCCTGCTTAGCTTCCGAGATCAGACGAGATCGGGCGTGTTCAGGGTGGTATGGCCGTAAGCGGAATAGTAGTCAACAAACACTCTATTTATGCTGATGCACTTTGACAGTGAGCTGACTTTGTTGCGAAAAAAGTCACTTTTTGCCCAAAAAGTATCTCTGAATGACTTGAAATTTTACACAGTAGTAGTCAACGTCGCCCTGAACAAGGATCCGTTGAAAATATTCACATATCTCTTAAGGAATAATTGAAATGAATTTTTTAAATGAGGAAACGATCCATTTGCCCTGATGCACTTTGCACATGTGGTGGTTGAAAAAGCTTACAGCACCTGGTATTCCCAGGCGGTCTCCCATCCAAGTACTAACCGGGCCCGACCCTACTTAGCTTCCAAGATCAGACAAGATCGGGCGTGTTCAGGGTGGTATGGCCGTAAGCAGAATAGTAGTCAACAAACACTCTATTTATGCTGATGCACTTTGACAGTGAGCTGACTTTCTTCCGAAAAAAGTCACTTTTTGCCCAAAAAGTATCTCTGAATGACTTGAAATTTTACACAGTAGTAGTCAACGTCGCCCTGAACAAGGATCCGTTGAAAATATTCACATATCTCTTAAGGAATAATTGAAATGAATTTTTTTAAATGAGGAAACGATCCATTTGCCCTGATGCACTTTGCACATGTGGTGGTTGAAAAAGCTTACAGCACCTGGTATTCCCAGGCGGTCTCCCATCCAAGTACTAACCAGGCCCGACCCTGCTTAGCTTCCGAGATCAGACGAGATCGGGCGTGTTCAGGGTGGTATGGCCGTAAGCGGAATAGTAGTCAACAAACACTCTATTTATGCTGATGCACTTTGACAGTGAGCTGACTTTGTTGCGAAAAAAGTCACTTTTTGCCCAAAAAGTATCTCTGAATGACTTGAAATTTTACACAGTAGTAGTCAACGTCGCCCTGAACAAGGATCCGTTGAAAATATTCACATATCTCTTAAGGAATAATTGAAATGAATTTTTTTAAATGAGGAAACGATCCATTTGCCCTGATGCACTTTGCACATGTGGTGGTTGAAAAAGCTTACAGCACCTGGTATTCCCAGGCGGTCTCCCATCCAAGTACTAACCAGGCCCGACCCTGCTTAGCTTCCGAGATCAGACGAGATCTGGCGTGTTCAGGGTGGTATGGCCGTAAGCGGAATAGTAGTCAACAAACACTCTATTTATGCTGATGCACTTTGACAGTGAGCTGACTTTGTTGCGAAAAAAGTCACTTTTTGCCCAAAAAGTATCTCTGAATGACTTGAAATTTTACACAGTAGTAGTCAACGTCGCCCTGAACAAGGATCCGTTGAAAATATTCACATATCTCTTAAGGAATAATTGAAATGAATTTTTTAAATGAGGAAACGATCCATTTGCCCTGATGCACTTTGCACATGTGGTGGTTGAAAAAGCTTACAGCACCTGGTATTCCCAGGCGGTCTCCCATCCAAGTACTAACCGGGCCCGACCCTACTTAGCTTCCGAGTTCAGACAAGATCGGGCGTGTTCAGGGTGGTATGGCCGTAAGCAGAATAGTAGTCAACAAACACTCTATTTATGCTGATGCACTTTGACAGTGAGCTGACTTTCTTCCGAAAAAAGTCACTTTTTGCCCAAAAAGTATCTCTGAATGACTTGAAATTTTACACAGTAGTAGTCAACGTCGCCCTAAACAAGGATCCGTTGAAAATATTCACATATCTCTTAAGGAATAATTGAAATGAATTTTTTTAAATGAGGAAACGATCCATTTGCCCTGATGCACTTTGCACATGTGGTGGTTGAAAAAGCTTACAGCACCTGGTATTCCCAGGCGGTCTCCCATCCAAGTACTAACCAGGCCCGACCCTGCTTAGCTTCCGAGATCAGACGAGAGCGGGCGTGTTCAGGGTGGTATGGCCGTAAGCGGAATAGTAGTCAACAAACACTCTATTTATGCTTATGCACTTTGACAGTGAGCTGACTTTGTTGCGAAAAAAGTCACTTTTTGCCCAAAAAGTATCTCTGAATGACTTGAAATTTTACACAGTAGTAGTCAACGTCGCCCTGAACAAGGATCCGTTGAAAATATTCACATATCTCTTAAGGAATAATTGAAATGAATTTTTTAAATGAGGAAACGATCCATTTGCCCTGATGCACTTTGCACATGTGGTGGTTGAAAAAGCTTACAGCACCTGGTATTCCCAGGCGGTCTCCCATCCAAGTACTAACCAGGCCCGACCCTGCTTAGCTTCCGAGATCAGACGAGATCTGGCGTGTTCAGGGTGGTATGGCCGTAAGCGGAATAGTAGTCAACAAACACTCTATTTATGCTGATGCACTTTGACAGTGAGCTGACTTTGTTGCGAAAAAAGTCACTTTTTGCCCAAAAAGTATCTCTGAATGACTTGAAATTTTACACAGTAGTAGTCAACGTCGCCCTGAACAAGGATCCGTTGAAAATATTCACATATCTCTTAAGGAATAATTGAAATGAATTTTTTAAATGAGGAAACGATCCATTTGCCCTGATGCACTTTGCACATGTGGTGGTTGAAAAAGCTTACAGCACCTGGTATTCCCAGGCGGTCTCCCATCCAAGTACTAACCGGGCCCGACCCTACTTAGCTTCCGAGTTCAGACAAGATCGGGCGTGTTCAGGGTGGTATGGCCGTAAGCAGAATAGTAGTCAACAAACACTCTATTTATGCTGATGCACTTTGACAGTGAGCTGACTTTCTTCCGAAAAAAGTCACTTTTTGCCCAAAAAGTATCTCTGAATGACTTGAAATTTTACACAGTAGTAGTCAACGTCGCCCTAAACAAGGATCCGTTGAAAATATTCACATATCTCTTAAGGAATAATTGAAATGAATTTTTTTAAATGAGGAAACGATCCATTTGCCCTGATGCACTTTGCACATGTGGTGGTTGAAAAAGCTTACAGCACCTGGTATTCCCAGGCGGTCTCCCATCCAAGTACTAACCAGGCCCGACCCTGCTTAGCTTCCGAGATCAGACGAGAGCGGGCGTGTTCAGGGTGGTATGGCCGTAAGCGGAATAGTAGTCAACAAACACTCTATTTATGCTTATGCACTTTGACAGTGAGCTGACTTTGTTGCGAAAAAAGTCACTTTTTGCCCAAAAAGTATCTCTGAATGACTTGAAATTTTACACAGTAGTAGTCAACGTCGCCCTGAACAAGGATCCGTTGAAAATATTCACATATCTCTTAAGGAATAATTGAAATTAATTTTTTAAATGAGGAAACGATCCATTTGCCCTGATGCACTTTGCACATGTGGTGGTTGAAAAAGCTTACAGCACCTGGTATTCCCAGGCGGTCTCCCATCCAAGTACTAACCGGGCCCGACCCTGCTTAGCTTCCGAGATCAGACAAGATCGGGCGTGTTCAGGGTGGTATGGCCGTAAGCGGAATAGTAGTCAACAAACACTCTATTTATGCTTATGCACTTTGACAGTGAGCTGACTTTGTTGCGAAAAAAGTCACTTTTTGCCCAAAAAGTATCTCTGAATGACTTGAAATTTTACACAGTAGTAGTCAACGTCGCCCTGAACAAGGATCCGTTGAAAATATTCACATATCTCTTAAGGAATAATTGAAATGAATTTTTTTAAATGAGGAAACGATCCATTTGCCCTGATGCACTTTGCACATGTGGTGGTTGAAAAAGCTTACAGCACCTGGTATTCCCAGGCGGTCTCCCATCCAAGTACTAACCAGGCCCGACCCTGCTTAGCTTCCGAGATCAGACGAGATCGGGCGTGTTCAGGGTGGTATGGCCGTAAGCGGAATAGTAGTCAACAAACACTCTATTTATGCTGATGCACTTTGACAGTGAGCTGACTTTGTTGCGAAAAAAGTCACTTTTTGCCCAAAAAGTATCTCTGAATGACTTGAAATTTTACACAGTAGTAGTCAACGTCGCCCTGAACAAGGATCCGTTGAAAATATTCACATATCTCTTAAGGAATAATTGAAATGAATTTTTTAAATGAGGAAACGATCCATTTGCCCTGATGCACTTTGCACATGTGGTGGTTGAAAAAGCTTACAGCACCTGGTATTCCCAGGCGGTCTCCCATCCAAGTACTAACCGGGCCCGACCCTACTTAGCTTCCGAGATCAGACAAGATCGGGCGTGTTCAGGGTGGTATGGCCGTAAGCAGAATAGTAGTCAACAAACACTCTATTTATGCTGATGCACTTTGACAGTGAGCTGACTTTCTTCCGAAAAAAGTCACTTTTTGCCCAAAAAGTATCTCTGAATGACTTGAAATTTTACACAGTAGTAGTCAACGTCGCCCTGAACAAGGATCCGTTGAAAATATTCACATATCTCTTAAGGAATAATTGAAATGAATTTTTTTAAATGAGGAAACGATCCATTTGCCCTGATGCACTTTGCACATGTGGTGGTTGAAAAAGCTTACAGCACCTGGTATTCCCAGGCGGTCTCCCATCCAAGTACTAACCAGGCCCGACCCTGCTTAGCTTCCGAGATCAGACGAGATCGGGCGTGTTCAGGGTGGTATGGCCGTAAGCGGAATAGTAGTCAACAAACACTCTATTTATGCTTATGCACTTTGACAGTGAGCTGACTTTGTTGCGAAAAAAGTCACTTTTTGCCCAAAAAGTATCTCTGAATGACTTGAAATTTTACACAGTAGTAGTCAACGTCGCCCTGAACAAGGATCCGTTGAAAATATTCACATATCTCTTAAGGAATAATTGAAATTAATTTTTTAAATGAGGAAACGATCCATTTGCCCTGATGCACTTTGCACATGTGGTGGTTGAAAAAGCTTACAGCACCTGGTATTCCCAGGCGGTCTCCCATCCAAGTACTAACCGGGCCCGACCCTGCTTAGCTTCCGAGATCAGACAAGATCGGGCGTGTTCAGGGTGGTATGGCCGTAAGCGGAATAGTAGTCAACAAACACTCTATTTATGCTTATGCACTTTGACAGTGAGCTGACTTTGTTGCGAAAAAAGTCACTTTTTGCCCAAAAAGTATCTCTGAATGACTTGAAATTTTACACAGTAGTAGTCAACGTCGCCCTGAACAAGGATCCGTTGAAAATATTCACATATCTCTTAAGGAATAATTGAAATGATTTTTTTTAAATGAGGAAACGATCCATTTGCCCTGATGCATTTTGCACGTGGTGGTTGAAAAAGCTTACAGCACCTGGTATTCCCAGGCGGTCTCCCATCCAAGTACTAACCGGGCCCGACCCTGCTTAGCTTCCGAGATCAGACGAGATCGGGCGTGTTCAGGGTGGTATGGCCGTAAGCGGAATAGTAGTCAACAAACACTCTATTTATGCTGATGCACTTTGACAGTGAGCTGACTTTCTTCCGAAAAAAGTCACTTTTTGCCCAAAAAGTATCTCTGAATGACTTGAAATTTTACACAGTAGTAGTCAACGTCGCCCTGAACAAGGATCCGTTGAAAATATTCACATATCTCTTAAGGAATAATTGAAATGAATTTTTTTAAATGAGGAAACGATCCATTTGCCCTGATGCACTTTGCACATGTGGTGGTTGAAAAAGCTTACAGCACCTGGTATTCCCAGGCGGTCTCCCATCCAAGTACTAACCAGGCCCGACCCTGCTTAGCTTCCGAGATCAGACGAGATCGGGCGTGTTCAGGGTGGTATGGCCGTAAGCGGAATAGTAGTCAACAAACACTCTATTTATGCTGATGCACTTTGACAGTGAGCTGACTTTGTTGCGAAAAAAGTCACTTTTTGCCCAAAAAGTATCTCTGAATGACTTGAAATTTTACACAGTAGTAGTCAACGTCGCCCTGAACAAGGATCCGTTGAAAATATTCACATATCTCTTAAGGAATAATTGAAATGAATTTTTTTAAATGAGGAAACGATCCATTTGCCCTGATGCACTTTGCACATGTGGTGGTTGAAAAAGCTTACAGCACCTGGTATTCCCAGGCGGTCTCCCATCCAAGTACTAACCAGGCCCGACCCTGCTTAGCTTCCGAGATCAGACGAGATCGGGCGTGTTCAGGGTGGTATGGCCGTAAGCGGAATAGTAGTCAACAAACACTCTATTTATGCTGATGCACTTTGACAGTGAGCTGACTTTGTTGCGAAAAAAGTCACTTTTTGCCCAAAAAGTATCTCTGAATGACTTGAAATTTTACACAGTAGTAGTCAACGTCGCCCTGAACAAGGATCCGTTGAAAATATTCACATATCTCTTAAGGAATAATTGAAATGAATTTTTTAAATGAGGAAACGATCCATTTGCCCTGATGCACTTTGCACATGTGGTGGTTGAAAAAGCTTACAGCACCTGGTATTCCCAGGCGGTCTCCCATCCAAGTACTAACCGGGCCCGACCCTACTTAGCTTCCAAGATCAGACAAGATCGGGCGTGTTCAGGGTGGTATGGCCGTAAGCAGAATAGTAGTCAACAAACACTCTATTTATGCTGATGCACTTTGACAGTGAGCTGACTTTCTTCCGAAAAAAGTCACTTTTTGCCCAAAAAGTATCTCTGAATGACTTGAAATTTTACACAGTAGTAGTCAACGTCGCCCTGAACAAGGATCCGTTGAAAATATTCACATATCTCTTAAGGAATAATTGAAATGAATTTTTTTAAATGAGGAAACGATCCATTTGCCCTGATGCACTTTGCACATGTGGTGGTTGAAAAAGCTTACAGCACCTGGTATTCCCAGGCGGTCTCCCATCCAAGTACTAACCAGGCCCGACCCTGCTTAGCTTCCGAGATCAGACGAGATCGGGCGTGTTCAGGGTGGTATGGCCGTAAGCGGAATAGTAGTCAACAAACACTCTATTTATGCTGATGCACTTTGACAGTGAGCTGACTTTGTTGCGAAAAAAGTCACTTTTTGCCCAAAAAGTATCTCTGAATGACTTGAAATTTTACACAGTAGTAGTCAACGTCGCCCTGAACAAGGATCCGTTGAAAATATTCACATATCTCTTAAGGAATAATTGAAATGAATTTTTTTAAATGAGGAAACGATCCATTTGCCCTGATGCACTTTGCACATGTGGTGGTTGAAAAAGCTTACAGCACCTGGTATTCCCAGGCGGTCTCCCATCCAAGTACTAACCAGGCCCGACCCTGCTTAGCTTCCGAGATCAGACGAGATCTGGCGTGTTCAGGGTGGTATGGCCGTAAGCGGAATAGTAGTCAACAAACACTCTATTTATGCTGATGCACTTTGACAGTGAGCTGACTTTGTTGCGAAAAAAGTCACTTTTTGCCCAAAAAGTATCTCTGAATGACTTGAAATTTTACACAGTAGTAGTCAACGTCGCCCTGAACAAGGATCCGTTGAAAATATTCACATATCTCTTAAGGAATAATTGAAATGAATTTTTTAAATGAGGAAACGATCCATTTGCCCTGATGCACTTTGCACATGTGGTGGTTGAAAAAGCTTACAGCACCTGGTATTCCCAGGCGGTCTCCCATCCAAGTACTAACCGGGCCCGACCCTACTTAGCTTCCGAGTTCAGACAAGATCGGGCGTGTTCAGGGTGGTATGGCCGTAAGCAGAATAGTAGTCAACAAACACTCTATTTATGCTGATGCACTTTGACAGTGAGCTGACTTTCTTCCGAAAAAAGTCACTTTTTGCCCAAAAAGTATCTCTGAATGACTTGAAATTTTACACAGTAGTAGTCAACGTCGCCCTAAACAAGGATCCGTTGAAAATATTCACATATCTCTTAAGGAATAATTGAAATGAATTTTTTTAAATGAGGAAACGATCCATTTGCCCTGATGCACTTTGCACATGTGGTGGTTGAAAAAGCTTACAGCACCTGGTATTCCCAGGCGGTCTCCCATCCAAGTACTAACCAGGCCCGACCCTGCTTAGCTTCCGAGATCAGACGAGAGCGGGCGTGTTCAGGGTGGTATGGCCGTAAGCGGAATAGTAGTCAACAAACACTCTATTTATGCTTATGCACTTTGACAGTGAGCTGACTTTGTTGCGAAAAAAGTCACTTTTTGCCCAAAAAGTATCTCTGAATGACTTGAAATTTTACACAGTAGTAGTCAACGTCGCCCTGAACAAGGATCCGTTGAAAATATTCACATATCTCTTAAGGAATAATTGAAATGAATTTTTTAAATGAGGAAACGATCCATTTGCCCTGATGCACTTTGCACATGTGGTGGTTGAAAAAGCTTACAGCACCTGGTATTCCCAGGCGGTCTCCCATCCAAGTACTAACCAGGCCCGACCCTGCTTAGCTTCCGAGATCAGACGAGATCTGGCGTGTTCAGGGTGGTATGGCCGTAAGCGGAATAGTAGTCAACAAACACTCTATTTATGCTGATGCACTTTGACAGTGAGCTGACTTTGTTGCGAAAAAAGTCACTTTTTGCCCAAAAAGTATCTCTGAATGACTTGAAATTTTACACAGTAGTAGTCAACGTCGCCCTGAACAAGGATCCGTTGAAAATATTCACATATCTCTTAAGGAATAATTGAAATGAATTTTTTAAATGAGGAAACGATCCATTTGCCCTGATGCACTTTGCACATGTGGTGGTTGAAAAAGCTTACAGCACCTGGTATTCCCAGGCGGTCTCCCATCCAAGTACTAACCGGGCCCGACCCTACTTAGCTTCCGAGTTCAGACAAGATCGGGCGTGTTCAGGGTGGTATGGCCGTAAGCAGAATAGTAGTCAACAAACACTCTATTTATGCTGATGCACTTTGACAGTGAGCTGACTTTCTTCCGAAAAAAGTCACTTTTTGCCCAAAAAGTATCTCTGAATGACTTGAAATTTTACACAGTAGTAGTCAACGTCGCCCTAAACAAGGATCCGTTGAAAATATTCACATATCTCTTAAGGAATAATTGAAATGAATTTTTTTAAATGAGGAAACGATCCATTTGCCCTGATGCACTTTGCACATGTGGTGGTTGAAAAAGCTTACAGCACCTGGTATTCCCAGGCGGTCTCCCATCCAAGTACTAACCAGGCCCGACCCTGCTTAGCTTCCGAGATCAGACGAGAGCGGGCGTGTTCAGGGTGGTATGGCCGTAAGCGGAATAGTAGTCAACAAACACTCTATTTATGCTTATGCACTTTGACAGTGAGCTGACTTTGTTGCGAAAAAAGTCACTTTTTGCCCAAAAAGTATCTCTGAATGACTTGAAATTTTACACAGTAGTAGTCAACGTCGCCCTGAACAAGGATCCGTTGAAAATATTCACATATCTCTTAAGGAATAATTGAAATTAATTTTTTAAATGAGGAAACGATCCATTTGCCCTGATGCACTTTGCACATGTGGTGGTTGAAAAAGCTTACAGCACCTGGTATTCCCAGGCGGTCTCCCATCCAAGTACTAACCGGGCCCGACCCTGCTTAGCTTCCGAGATCAGACAAGATCGGGCGTGTTCAGGGTGGTATGGCCGTAAGCGGAATAGTAGTCAACAAACACTCTATTTATGCTTATGCACTTTGACAGTGAGCTGACTTTGTTGCGAAAAAAGTCACTTTTTGCCCAAAAAGTATCTCTGAATGACTTGAAATTTTACACAGTAGTAGTCAACGTCGCCCTGAACAAGGATCCGTTGAAAATATTCACATATCTCTTAAGGAATAATTGAAATGAATTTTTTTAAATGAGGAAACGATCCATTTGCCCTGATGCACTTTGCACATGTGGTGGTTGAAAAAGCTTACAGCACCTGGTATTCCCAGGCGGTCTCCCATCCAAGTACTAACCAGGCCCGACCCTGCTTAGCTTCCGAGATCAGACGAGATCGGGCGTGTTCAGGGTGGTATGGCCGTAAGCGGAATAGTAGTCAACAAACACTCTATTTATGCTGATGCACTTTGACAGTGAGCTGACTTTGTTGCGAAAAAAGTCACTTTTTGCCCAAAAAGTATCTCTGAATGACTTGAAATTTTACACAGTAGTAGTCAACGTCGCCCTGAACAAGGATCCGTTGAAAATATTCACATATCTCTTAAGGAATAATTGAAATGAATTTTTTAAATGAGGAAACGATCCATTTGCCCTGATGCACTTTGCACATGTGGTGGTTGAAAAAGCTTACAGCACCTGGTATTCCCAGGCGGTCTCCCATCCAAGTACTAACCGGGCCCGACCCTACTTAGCTTCCGAGATCAGACAAGATCGGGCGTGTTCAGGGTGGTATGGCCGTAAGCAGAATAGTAGTCAACAAACACTCTATTTATGCTGATGCACTTTGACAGTGAGCTGACTTTCTTCCGAAAAAAGTCACTTTTTGCCCAAAAAGTATCTCTGAATGACTTGAAATTTTACACAGTAGTAGTCAACGTCGCCCTGAACAAGGATCCGTTGAAAATATTCACATATCTCTTAAGGAATAATTGAAATGAATTTTTTTAAATGAGGAAACGATCCATTTGCCCTGATGCACTTTGCACATGTGGTGGTTGAAAAAGCTTACAGCACCTGGTATTCCCAGGCGGTCTCCCATCCAAGTACTAACCAGGCCCGACCCTGCTTAGCTTCCGAGATCAGACGAGATCGGGCGTGTTCAGGGTGGTATGGCCGTAAGCGGAATAGTAGTCAACAAACACTCTATTTATGCTTATGCACTTTGACAGTGAGCTGACTTTGTTGCGAAAAAAGTCACTTTTTGCCCAAAAAGTATCTCTGAATGACTTGAAATTTTACACAGTAGTAGTCAACGTCGCCCTGAACAAGGATCCGTTGAAAATATTCACATATCTCTTAAGGAATAATTGAAATTAATTTTTTAAATGAGGAAACGATCCATTTGCCCTGATGCACTTTGCACATGTGGTGGTTGAAAAAGCTTACAGCACCTGGTATTCCCAGGCGGTCTCCCATCCAAGTACTAACCGGGCCCGACCCTGCTTAGCTTCCGAGATCAGACAAGATCGGGCGTGTTCAGGGTGGTATGGCCGTAAGCGGAATAGTAGTCAACAAACACTCTATTTATGCTTATGCACTTTGACAGTGAGCTGACTTTGTTGCGAAAAAAGTCACTTTTTGCCCAAAAAGTATCTCTGAATGACTTGAAATTTTACACAGTAGTAGTCAACGTCGCCCTGAACAAGGATCCGTTGAAAATATTCACATATCTCTTAAGGAATAATTGAAATGATTTTTTTTAAATGAGGAAACGATCCATTTGCCCTGATGCATTTTGCACGTGGTGGTTGAAAAAGCTTACAGCACCTGGTATTCCCAGGCGGTCTCCCATCCAAGTACTAACCGGGCCCGACCCTGCTTAGCTTCCGAGATCAGACGAGATCGGGCGTGTTCAGGGTGGTATGGCCGTAAGCGGAATAGTAGTCAACAAACACTCTATTTATGCTGATGCACTTTGACAGTGAGCTGACTTTCTTCCGAAAAAAGTCACTTTTTGCCCAAAAAGTATCTCTGAATGACTTGAAATTTTACACAGTAGTAGTCAACGTCGCCCTGAACAAGGATCCGTTGAAAATATTCACATATCTCTTAAGGAATAATTGAAATGAATTTTTTTAAATGAGGAAACGATCCATTTGCCCTGATGCACTTTGCACATGTGGTGGTTGAAAAAGCTTACAGCACCTGGTATTCCCAGGCGGTCTCCCATCCAAGTACTAACCAGGCCCGACCCTGCTTAGCTTCCGAGATCAGACGAGATCGGGCGTGTTCAGGGTGGTATGGCCGTAAGCGGAATAGTAGTCAACAAACACTCTATTTATGCTGATGCACTTTGACAGTGAGCTGACTTTGTTGCGAAAAAAGTCACTTTTTGCCCAAAAAGTATCTCTGAATGACTTGAAATTTTACACAGTAGTAGTCAACGTCGCCCTGAACAAGGATCCGTTGAAAATATTCACATATCTCTTAAGGAATAATTGAAATGAATTTTTTTAAATGAGGAAACGATCCATTTGCCCTGATGCACTTTGCACATGTGGTGGTTGAAAAAGCTTACAGCACCTGGTATTCCCAGGCGGTCTCCCATCCAAGTACTAACCAGGCCCGACCCTGCTTAGCTTCCGAGATCAGACGAGATCGGGCGTGTTCAGGGTGGTATGGCCGTAAGCGGAATAGTAGTCAACAAACACTCTATTTATGCTGATGCACTTTGACAGTGAGCTGACTTTCTTCCGAAAAAAGTCACTTTTTGCCCAAAAAGTATCTCTGAATGACTTGAAATTTTACACAGTAGTAGTCAACGTCGCCCTGAACAAGGATCCGTTGAAAATATTCACATATCTCTTAAGGAATAATTGAAATGAATTTTTTTAAATGAGGAAACGATCCATTTGCCCTGATGCACTTTGCACATGTGGTGGTTGAAAAAGCTTACAGCACCTGGTATTCCCAGGCGGTCTCCCATCCAAGTACTAACCAGGCCCGACCCTGCTTAGCTTCCGAGATCAGACGAGATCGGGCGTGTTCAGGGTGGTATGGCCGTAAGCGGAATAGTAGTCAACAAACACTCTATTTATGCTGATGCACTTTGACAGTGAGCTGACTTTGTTGCGAAAAAAGTCACTTTTTGCCCAAAAAGTATCTCTGAATGACTTGAAATTTTACACAGTAGTAGTCAACGTCGCCCTGAACAAGGATCCGTTGAAAATATTCACATATCTCTTAAGGAATAATTGAAATGAATTTTTTAAATGAGGAAACGATCCATTTGCCCTGATGCACTTTGCACATGTGGTGGTTGAAAAAGCTTACAGCACCTGGTATTCCCAGACGGTCTCCCATCCAAGTACTAACCGGGTCCGACCCTACTTAGCTTCCGAGATCAGACAAGATCGGGCGTGTTCAGGGTGGTATGGCCGTAAGCAGAATAGTAGTCAACAAACACTCTATTTATGCTGATGCACTTTGACAGTGAGCTGACTTTCTTCCGAAAAAAGTCACTTTTTGCCCAAAAAGTATCTCTGAATGACTTGAAATTTTACACAGTAGTAGTCAACGTCGCCCTGAACAAGGATCCGTTGAAAATATTCACATATCTCTTAAGGAATAATTGAAATGAATTTTTTTAAATGAGGAAACGATCCATTTGCCCTGATGCACTTTGCACATGTGGTGGTTGAAAAAGCTTACAGCACCTGGTATTCCCAGGCGGTCTCCCATCCAAGTACTAACCAGGCCCGACCCTGCTTAGCTTCCGAGATCAGACGAGATCGGGCGTGTTCAGGGTGGTATGGCCGTAAGCGGAATAGTAGTCAACAAACACTCTATTTATGCTTATGCACTTTGACAGTGAGCTGACTTTGTTGCGAAAAAAGTCACTTTTTGCCCAAAAAGTATCTCTGAATGACTTGAAATTTTACACAGTAGTAGTCAACGTCGCCCTGAACAAGGATCCGTTGAAAATATTCACATATCTCTTAAGGAATAATTGAAATTAATTTTTTAAATGAGGAAACGATCCATTTGCCCTGATGCACTTTGCACATGTGGTGGTTGAAAAAGCTTACAGCACCTGGTATTCCCAGGCGGTCTCCCATCCAAGTACTAACCGGGCCCGACCCTGCTTAGCTTCCGAGATCAGACAAGATCGGGCGTGTTCAGGGTGGTATGGCCGTAAGCGGAATAGTAGTCAACAAACACTCTATTTATGCTTATGCACTTTGACAGTGAGCTGACTTTGTTGCGAAAAAAGTCACTTTTTGCCCAAAAAGTATCTCTGAATGACTTGAAATTTTACACAGTAGTAGTCAACGTCGCCCTGAACAAGGATCCGTTGAAAATATTCACATATCTCTTAAGGAATAATTGAAATGATTTTTTTTAAATGAGGAAACGATCCATTTGCCCTGATGCATTTTGCACGTGGTGGTTGAAAAAGCTTACAGCACCTGGTATTCCCAGGCGGTCTCCCATCCAAGTACTAACCGGGCCCGACCCTGCTTAGCTTCCGAGATCAGACGAGATCGGGCGTGTTCAGGGTGGTATGGCCGTAAGCGGAATAGTAGTCAACAAACACTCTATTTATGCTGATGCACTTTGACAGTGAGCTGACTTTCTTCCGAAAAAAGTCACTTTTTGCCCAAAAAGTATCTCTGAATGACTTGAAATTTTACACAGTAGTAGTCATCGTCGCCCTGAACAAGGATCCATTGAAAATATTCACATATCTCTTAAGGAATAATTGAAATGAATTTTTTTAAATGAGGAAACGATCCATTTGCCCTGATGCACTTTGCACATGTGGTGGTTGAAAAAGCTTACAGCACCTGGTATTCCCAGGCGGTCTCCCATCCAAGTACTAACCAGGCCCGACCCTGCTTAGCTTCCGAGATCAGACGAGATCGGGCGTGTTCAGGGTGGTATGGCCGTAAGCGGAATAGTAGTCAACAAACACTCTATTTATGCTGATGCACTTTGACAGTGAGCTGACTTTGTTGCGAAAAAAGTCACTTTTTGCCCAAAAAGTATCTCTGAATGACTTGAAATTTTACACAGTAGTAGTCAACGTCGCCCTGAACAAGGATCCGTTGAAAATATTCACATATCTCTTAAGGAATAATTGAAATGAATTTTTTAAATGAGGAAACGATCCATTTGCCCTGATGCACTTTGCACATGTGGTGGTTGAAAAAGCTTACAGCACCTGGTATTCCCAGGCGGTCTCCCATCCAAGTACTAACCAGGCCCGACCCTGCTTAGCTTCCGAGATCAGACGAGATCTGGCGTGTTCAGGGTGGTATGGCCGTAAGCGGAATAGTAGTCAACAAACACTCTATTTATGCTGATGCACTTTGACAGTGAGCTGACTTTGTTGCGAAAAAAGTCACTTTTTGCCCAAAAAGTATCTCTGAATGACTTGAAATTTTACACAGTAGTAGTCAACGTCGCCCTGAACAAGGATCCGTTGAAAATATTCACATATCTCTTAAGGAATAATTGAAATGATTTTTTTTAAATGAGGAAACGATCCATTTGCCCTGATGCATTTTGCACGTGGTGGTTGAAAAAGCTTACAGCACCTGGTATTCCCAGGCGGTCTCCCATCCAAGTACTAACCGGGCCCGACCCTGCTTAGCTTCCGAGATCAGACGAGATCGGGCGTGTTCAGGGTGGTATGGCCGTAAGCGGAATAGTAGTCAACAAACACTCTATTTATGCTGATGCACTTTGACAGTGAGCTGACTTTCTTCCGAAAAAAGTCACTTTTTGCCCAAAAAGTATCTCTGAATGACTTGAAATTTTACACAGTAGTAGTCAACGTCGCCCTGAACAAGGATCCGTTGAAAATATTCACATATCTCTTAAGGAATAATTGAAATGAATTTTTTTAAATGAGGAAACGATCCATTTGCCCTGATGCACTTTGCACATGTGGTGGTTGAAAAAGCTTACAGCACCTGGTATTCCCAGGCGGTCTCCCATCCAAGTACTAACCAGGCCCGACCCTGCTTAGCTTCCGAGATCAGACGAGATCGGGCGTGTTCAGGGTGGTATGGCCGTAAGCGGAATAGTAGTCAACAAACACTCTATTTATGCTGA
Source organism: Microchirus variegatus (assembly GCF_963457635.1). Lineage (NCBI taxonomy): Eukaryota > Metazoa > Chordata > Actinopteri > Pleuronectiformes > Soleidae > Microchirus > Microchirus variegatus. The sequence continues at coordinate 507,701 of NC_139824.1, forward strand.
TGCACTTTGACAGTGAGCTGACTTTGTTGCGAAAAAAGTCACTTTTTGCCCAAAAAGTATCTCTGAATGACTTGAAATTTTACACAGTAGTAGTCAACGTCGCCCTGAACAAGGATCCATTGAAAATATTCACATATCTCTTAAGGAATAATTGAAATGAATTTTTTAAATGAGGAAACGATCCATTTGCCCTGATGCACTTTGCACATGTGGTGGTTGAAAAAGCTTACAGCACCTGGTATTCCCAGGCGGTCTCCCATCCAAGTACTAACCGGGCCCGACCCTACTTAGCTTCCGAGATCAGACAAGATCGGGCGTGTTCAGGGTGGTATGGCCGTAAGCAGAATAGTAGTCAACAAACACTCTATTTATGCTGATGCACTTTGACAGTGAGCTGACTTTCTTCCGAAAAAAGTCACTTTTTGCCCAAAAAGTATCTCTGAATGACTTGAAATTTTACACAGTAGTAGTCAACGTCGCCCTGAACAAGGATCCGTTGAAAATATTCACATATCTCTTAAGGAATAATTGAAATGAATTTTTTTAAATGAGGAAACGATCCATTTGCCCTGATGCACTTTGCACATGTGGTGGTTGAAAAAGCTTACAGCACCTGGTATTCCCAGGCGGTCTCCCATCCAAGTACTAACCAGGCCCGACCCTGCTTAGCTTCCGAGATCAGACGAGATCGGGCGTGTTCAGGGTGGTATGGCCGTAAGCGGAATAGTAGTCAACAAACACTCTATTTATGCTGATGCACTTTGACAGTGAGCTGACTTTGTTGCGAAAAAAGTCACTTTTTGCCCAAAAAGTATCTCTGAATGACTTGAAATTTTACACAGTAGTAGTCAACGTCGCCCTGAACAAGGATCCGTTGAAAATATTCACATATCTCTTAAGGAATAATTGAAATGAATTTTTTAAATGAGGAAACGATCCATTTGCCCTGATGCACTTTGCACATGTGGTGGTTGAAAAAGCTTACAGCACCTGGTATTCCCAGACGGTCTCCCATCCAAGTACTAACCGGGTCCGACCCTACTTAGCTTCCGAGATCAGACAAGATCGGGCGTGTTCAGGGTGGTATGGCCGTAAGCAGAATAGTAGTCAACAAACACTCTATTTATGCTGATGCACTTTGACAGTGAGCTGACTTTCTTCCGAAAAAAGTCACTTTTTGCCCAAAAAGTATCTCTGAATGACTTGAAATTTTACACAGTAGTAGTCAACGTCGCCCTGAACAAGGATCCGTTGAAAATATTCACATATCTCTTAAGGAATAATTGAAATGAATTTTTTTAAATGAGGAAACGATCCATTTGCCCTGATGCACTTTGCACATGTGGTGGTTGAAAAAGCTTACAGCACCTGGTATTCCCAGGCGGTCTCCCATCCAAGTACTAACCAGGCCCGACCCTGCTTAGCTTCCGAGATCAGACGAGATCGGGCGTGTTCAGGGTGGTATGGCCGTAAGCGGAATAGTAGTCAACAAACACTCTATTTATGCTTATGCACTTTGACAGTGAGCTGACTTTGTTGCGAAAAAAGTCACTTTTTGCCCAAAAAGTATCTCTGAATGACTTGAAATTTTACACAGTAGTAGTCAACGTCGCCCTGAACAAGGATCCGTTGAAAATATTCACATATCTCTTAAGGAATAATTGAAATTAATTTTTTAAATGAGGAAACGATCCATTTGCCCTGATGCACTTTGCACATGTGGTGGTTGAAAAAGCTTACAGCACCTGGTATTCCCAGGCGGTCTCCCATCCAAGTACTAACCGGGCCCGACCCTGCTTAGCTTCCGAGATCAGACAAGATCGGGCGTGTTCAGGGTGGTATGGCCGTAAGCGGAATAGTAGTCAACAAACACTCTATTTATGCTTATGCACTTTGACAGTGAGCTGACTTTGTTGCGAAAAAAGTCACTTTTTGCCCAAAAAGTATCTCTGAATGACTTGAAATTTTACACAGTAGTAGTCAACGTCGCCCTGAACAAGGATCCGTTGAAAATATTCACATATCTCTTAAGGAATAATTGAAATGATTTTTTTTAAATGAGGAAACGATCCATTTGCCCTGATGCATTTTGCACGTGGTGGTTGAAAAAGCTTACAGCACCTGGTATTCCCAGGCGGTCTCCCATCCAAGTACTAACCGGGCCCGACCCTGCTTAGCTTCCGAGATCAGACGAGATCGGGCGTGTTCAGGGTGGTATGGCCGTAAGCGGAATAGTAGTCAACAAACACTCTATTTATGCTGATGCACTTTGACAGTGAGCTGACTTTCTTCCGAAAAAAGTCACTTTTTGCCCAAAAAGTATCTCTGAATGACTTGAAATTTTACACAGTAGTAGTCATCGTCGCCCTGAACAAGGATCCATTGAAAATATTCACATATCTCTTAAGGAATAATTGAAATGAATTTTTTTAAATGAGGAAACGATCCATTTGCCCTGATGCACTTTGCACATGTGGTGGTTGAAAAAGCTTACAGCACCTGGTATTCCCAGGCGGTCTCCCATCCAAGTACTAACCAGGCCCGACCCTGCTTAGCTTCCGAGATCAGACGAGATCGGGCGTGTTCAGGGTGGTATGGCCGTAAGCGGAATAGTAGTCAACAAACACTCTATTTATGCTGATGCACTTTGACAGTGAGCTGACTTTGTTGCGAAAAAAGTCACTTTTTGCCCAAAAAGTATCTCTGAATGACTTGAAATTTTACACAGTAGTAGTCAACGTCGCCCTGAACAAGGATCCGTTGAAAATATTCACATATCTCTTAAGGAATAATTGAAATGAATTTTTTAAATGAGGAAACGATCCATTTGCCCTGATGCACTTTGCACATGTGGTGGTTGAAAAAGCTTACAGCACCTGGTATTCCCAGGCGGTCTCCCATCCAAGTACTAACCAGGCCCGACCCTGCTTAGCTTCCGAGATCAGACGAGATCTGGCGTGTTCAGGGTGGTATGGCCGTAAGCGGAATAGTAGTCAACAAACACTCTATTTATGCTGATGCACTTTGACAGTGAGCTGACTTTGTTGCGAAAAAAGTCACTTTTTGCCCAAAAAGTATCTCTGAATGACTTGAAATTTTACACAGTAGTAGTCAACGTCGCCCTGAACAAGGATCCGTTGAAAATATTCACATATCTCTTAAGGAATAATTGAAATGATTTTTTTTAAATGAGGAAACGATCCATTTGCCCTGATGCATTTTGCACGTGGTGGTTGAAAAAGCTTACAGCACCTGGTATTCCCAGGCGGTCTCCCATCCAAGTACTAACCGGGCCCGACCCTGCTTAGCTTCCGAGATCAGACGAGATCGGGCGTGTTCAGGGTGGTATGGCCGTAAGCGGAATAGTAGTCAACAAACACTCTATTTATGCTGATGCACTTTGACAGTGAGCTGACTTTCTTCCGAAAAAAGTCACTTTTTGCCCAAAAAGTATCTCTGAATGACTTGAAATTTTACACAGTAGTAGTCAACGTCGCCCTGAACAAGGATCCGTTGAAAATATTCACATATCTCTTAAGGAATAATTGAAATGAATTTTTTTAAATGAGGAAACGATCCATTTGCCCTGATGCACTTTGCACATGTGGTGGTTGAAAAAGCTTACAGCACCTGGTATTCCCAGGCGGTCTCCCATCCAAGTACTAACCAGGCCCGACCCTGCTTAGCTTCCGAGATCAGACGAGATCGGGCGTGTTCAGGGTGGTATGGCCGTAAGCGGAATAGTAGTCAACAAACACTCTATTTATGCTGATGCACTTTGACAGTGAGCTGACTTTGTTGCGAAAAAAGTCACTTTTTGCCCAAAAAGTATCTCTGAATGACTTGAAATTTTACACAGTAGTAGTCAACGTCGCCCTGAACAAGGATCCATTGAAAATATTCACATATCTCTTAAGGAATAATTGAAATGAATTTTTTAAATGAGGAAACGATCCATTTGCCCTGATGCACTTTGCACATGTGGTGGTTGAAAAAGCTTACAGCACCTGGTATTCCCAGGCGGTCTCCCATCCAAGTACTAACCGGGCCCGACCCTACTTAGCTTCCGAGATCAGACAAGATCGGGCGTGTTCAGGGTGGTATGGCCGTAAGCAGAATAGTAGTCAACAAACACTCTATTTATGCTGATGCACTTTGACAGTGAGCTGACTTTCTTCCGAAAAAAGTCACTTTTTGCCCAAAAAGTATCTCTGAATGACTTGAAATTTTACACAGTAGTAGTCAACGTCGCCCTGAACAAGGATCCGTTGAAAATATTCACATATCTCTTAAGGAATAATTGAAATGAATTTTTTTAAATGAGGAAACGATCCATTTGCCCTGATGCACTTTGCACATGTGGTGGTTGAAAAAGCTTACAGCACCTGGTATTCCCAGGCGGTCTCCCATCCAAGTACTAACCAGGCCCGACCCTGCTTAGCTTCCGAGATCAGACGAGATCGGGCGTGTTCAGGGTGGTATGGCCGTAAGCGGAATAGTAGTCAACAAACACTCTATTTATGCTGATGCACTTTGACAGTGAGCTGACTTTGTTGCGAAAAAAGTCACTTTTTGCCCAAAAAGTATCTCTGAATGACTTGAAATTTTACACAGTAGTAGTCAACGTCGCCCTGAACAAGGATCCGTTGAAAATATTCACATATCTCTTAAGGAATAATTGAAATTAATTTTTTAAATGAGGAAACGATCCATTTGCCCTGATGCACTTTGCACATGTGGTGGTTGAAAAAGCTTACAGCACCTGGTATTCCCAGGCGGTCTCCCATCCAAGTACTAACCGGGCCCGACCCTGCTTAGCTTCCGAGATCAGACAAGATCGGGCGTGTTCAGGGTGGTATGGCCGTAAGCAGAATAGTAGTCAACAAACACTCTATTTATGCTGATGCACTTTGACAGTGAGCTGACTTTGTTGCGAAAAAAGTCACTTTTTGCCCAAAAAGTATCTCTGAATGACTTGAAATTTTACACAGTAGTAGTCAACGTCGCCCTGAACAAGGATCCGTTGAAAATATTCACATATCTCTTAAGGAATAATTGAAATGAATTTTTTTAAATGAGGAAACGATCCATTTGCCCTGATGCACTTTGCACATGTGGTGGTTGAAAAAGCTTACAGCACCTGGTATTCCCAGGCGGTCTCCCATCCAAGTACTAACCAGGCCCGACCCTGCTTAGCTTCCGAGATCAGACGAGATCGGGCGTGTTCAGGGTGGTATGGCCGTAAGCGGAATAGTAGTCAACAAACACTCTATTTATGCTGATGCACTTTGACAGTGAGCTGACTTTGTTGCGAAAAAAGTCACTTTTTGCCCAAAAAGTATCTCTGAATGACTTGAAATTTTACACAGTAGTAGTCAACGTCGCCCTGAACAAGGATCCATTGAAAATATTCACATATCTCTTAAGGAATAATTGAAATGAATTTTTTAAATGAGGAAACGATCCATTTGCCCTGATGCACTTTGCACATGTGGTGGTTGAAAAAGCTTACAGCACCTGGTATTCCCAGGCGGTCTCCCATCCAAGTACTAACCGGGCCCGACCCTACTTAGCTTCCGAGATCAGACAAGATCGGGCGTGTTCAGGGTGGTATGGCCGTAAGCAGAATAGTAGTCAACAAACACTCTATTTATGCTGATGCACTTTGACAGTGAGCTGACTTTCTTCCGAAAAAAGTCACTTTTTGCCCAAAAAGTATCTCTGAATGACTTGAAATTTTACACAGTAGTAGTCAACGTCGCCCTGAACAAGGATCCGTTGAAAATATTCACATATCTCTTAAGGAATAATTGAAATGAATTTTTTTAAATGAGGAAACGATCCATTTGCCCTGATGCACTTTGCACATGTGGTGGTTGAAAAAGCTTACAGCACCTGGTATTCCCAGGCGGTCTCCCATCCAAGTACTAACCAGGCCCGACCCTGCTTAGCTTCCGAGATCAGACGAGATCGGGCGTGTTCAGGGTGGTATGGCCGTAAGCGGAATAGTAGTCAACAAACACTCTATTTATGCTGATGCACTTTGACAGTGAGCTGACTTTGTTGCGAAAAAAGTCACTTTTTGCCCAAAAAGTATCTCTGAATGACTTGAAATTTTACACAGTAGTAGTCAACGTCGCCCTGAACAAGGATCCGTTGAAAATATTCACATATCTCTTAAGGAATAATTGAAATTAATTTTTTAAATGAGGAAACGATCCATTTGCCCTGATGCACTTTGCACATGTGGTGGTTGAAAAAGCTTACAGCACCTGGTATTCCCAGGCGGTCTCCCATCCAAGTACTAACCGGGCCCGACCCTGCTTAGCTTCCGAGATCAGACAAGATCGGGCGTGTTCAGGGTGGTATGGCCGTAAGCAGAATAGTAGTCAACAAACACTCTATTTATGCTGATGCACTTTGACAGTGAGCTGACTTTCTTCCGAAAAAAGTCACTTTTTGCCCAAAAAGTATCTCTGAATGACTTGAAATTTTACACAGTAGTAGTCAACGTCGCCCTGAACAAGGATCCGTTGAAAATATTCACATATCTCTTAAGGAATAATTGAAATGAATTTTTTTAAATGAGGAAACGATCCATTTGCCCTGATGCACTTTGCACATGTGGTGGTTGAAAAAGCTTACAGCACCTGGTATTCCCAGGCGGTCTCCCATCCAAGTACTAACCAGGCCCGACCCTGCTTAGCTTCCGAGATCAGACGAGATCTGGCGTGTTCAGGGTGGTATGGCCGTAAGCGGAATAGTAGTCAACAAACACTCTATTTATGCTGATGCACTTTGACAGTGAGCTGACTTTGTTGCGAAAAAAGTCACTTTTTGCCCAAAAAGTATCTCTGAATGACTTGAAATTTTACACAGTAGTAGTCAACGTCGCCCTGAACAAGGATCCGTTGAAAATATTCACATATCTCTTAAGGAATAATTGAAATGATTTTTTTTAAATGAGGAAACGATCCATTTGCCCTGATGCATTTTGCACGTGGTGGTTGAAAAAGCTTACAGCACCTGGTATTCCCAGGCGGTCTCCCATCCAAGTACTAACCGGGCCCGACCCTGCTTAGCTTCCGAGATCAGACGAGATCGGGCGTGTTCAGGGTGGTATGGCCGTAAGCGGAATAGTAGTCAACAAACACTCTATTTATGCTGATGCACTTTGACAGTGAGCTGACTTTCTTCCGAAAAAAGTCACTTTTTGCCCAAAAAGTATCTCTGAATGACTTGAAATTTTACACAGTAGTAGTCAACGTCGCCCTGAACAAGGATCCGTTGAAAATATTCACATATCTCTTAAGGAATAATTGAAATGAATTTTTTTAAATGAGGAAACGATCCATTTGCCCTGATGCACTTTGCACATGTGGTGGTTGAAAAAGCTTACAGCACCTGGTATTCCCAGGCGGTCTCCCATCCAAGTACTAACCAGGCCCGACCCTGCTTAGCTTCCGAGATCAGACGAGATCGGGCGTGTTCAGGGTGGTATGGCCGTAAGCGGAATAGTAGTCAACAAACACTCTATTTATGCTGATGCACTTTGACAGTGAGCTGACTTTGTTGCGAAAAAAGTCACTTTTTGCCCAAAAAGTATCTCTGAATGACTTGAAATTTTACACAGTAGTAGTCAACGTCGCCCTGAACAAGGATCCATTGAAAATATTCACATATCTCTTAAGGAATAATTGAAATGAATTTTTTAAATGAGGAAACGATCCATTTGCCCTGATGCACTTTGCACATGTGGTGGTTGAAAAAGCTTACAGCACCTGGTATTCCCAGGCGGTCTCCCATCCAAGTACTAACCGGGCCCGACCCTACTTAGCTTCCGAGATCAGACAAGATCGGGCGTGTTCAGGGTGGTATGGCCGTAAGCAGAATAGTAGTCAACAAACACTCTATTTATGCTGATGCACTTTGACAGTGAGCTGACTTTCTTCCGAAAAAAGTCACTTTTTGCCCAAAAAGTATCTCTGAATGACTTGAAATTTTACACAGTAGTAGTCAACGTCGCCCTGAACAAGGATCCGTTGAAAATATTCACATATCTCTTAAGGAATAATTGAAATGAATTTTTTTAAATGAGGAAACGATCCATTTGCCCTGATGCACTTTGCACATGTGGTGGTTGAAAAAGCTTACAGCACCTGGTATTCCCAGGCGGTCTCCCATCCAAGTACTAACCAGGCCCGACCCTGCTTAGCTTCCGAGATCAGACGAGATCGGGCGTGTTCAGGGTGGTATGGCCGTAAGCGGAATAGTAGTCAACAAACACTCTATTTATGCTGATGCACTTTGACAGTGAGCTGACTTTGTTGCGAAAAAAGTCACTTTTTGCCCAAAAAGTATCTCTGAATGACTTGAAATTTTACACAGTAGTAGTCAACGTCGCCCTGAACAAGGATCCGTTGAAAATATTCACATATCTCTTAAGGAATAATTGAAATTAATTTTTTAAATGAGGAAACGATCCATTTGCCCTGATGCACTTTGCACATGTGGTGGTTGAAAAAGCTTACAGCACCTGGTATTCCCAGGCGGTCTCCCATCCAAGTACTAACCGGGCCCGACCCTGCTTAGCTTCCGAGATCAGACAAGATCGGGCGTGTTCAGGGTGGTATGGCCGTAAGCGGAATAGTAGTCAACAAACACTCTATTTATGCTTATGCACTTTGACAGTGAGCTGACTTTGTTGCGAAAAAAGTCACTTTTTGCCCAAAAAGTATCTCTGAATGACTTGAAATTTTACACAGTAGTAGTCAACGTCGCCCTGAACAAGGATCCGTTGAAAATATTCACATATCTCTTAAGGAATAATTGAAATGATTTTTTTTAAATGAGGAAACGATCCATTTGCCCTGATGCATTTTGCACGTGGTGGTTGAAAAAGCTTACAGCACCTGGTATTCCCAGGCGGTCTCCCATCCAAGTACTAACCGGGCCCGACCCTGCTTAGCTTCCGAGATCAGACGAGATCGGGCATGTTCAGGGTGGTATGGCCGTAAGCGGAATAGTAGTCAACAAACACTCTATTTATGCTGATGCACTTTGACAGTGAGCTGACTTTCTTCCGAAAAAAGTCACTTTTTGCCCAAAAAGTATCTCTGAATGACTTGAAATTTTACACAGTAGTAGTCAACGTCGCCCTGAACAAGGATCCGTTGAAAATATTCACATATCTCTTAAGGAATAATTGAAATGAATTTTTTTAAATGAGGAAACGATCCATTTGCCCTGATGCACTTTGCACATGTGGTGGTTGAAAAAGCTTACAGCACCTGGTATTCCCAGGCGGTCTCCCATCCAAGTACTAACCAGGCCCGACCCTGCTTAGCTTCCGAGATCAGACGAGATCGGGCGTGTTCAGGGTGGTATGGCCGTAAGCGGAATAGTAGTCAACAAACACTCTATTTATGCTGATGCACTTTGACAGTGAGCTGACTTTGTTGCGAAAAAAGTCACTTTTTGCCCAAAAAGTATCTCTGAATGACTTGAAATTTTACACAGTAGTAGTCAACGTCGCCCTGAACAAGGATCCGTTGAAAATATTCACATATCTCTTAAGGAATAATTGAAATGAATTTTTTAAATGAGGAAACGATCCATTTGCCCTGATGCACTTTGCACATGTGGTGGTTGAAAAAGCTTACAGCACCTGGTATTCCCAGGCGGTCTCCCATCCAAGTACTAACCGGGCCCGACCCTACTTAGCTTCCGAGATCAGACAAGATCGGGCGTGTTCAGGGTGGTATGGCCGTAAGCAGAATAGTAGTCAACAAACACTCTATTTATGCTGATGCACTTTGACAGTGAGCTGTAGTGATGCGCGGGTCGGGTTTTTTTCCAACCCGCGGGTCCCGCATTTATTTAATCATTTGACCCGCACCATCCCGCATGCACAATCGCATCTGTTTTCACAACCCGCCCCACCCCGCCCCGCTGCTATTAAATACACGTTAAATATGTCATTGAACAAGGCTTTTATTCTGTCTGACAAATGTGCTTGAACACAGCGGCACTGGAAACGATAAATTAAAATCTTAATAAAATATATATATATATAGCCTACGTATAAAAAATAAACAATAAATAATTAAATAAATCATAAAATAATATGATAATGACTTGCGTTGGAATTTTGTTACTTTTTAGGAAGCCGGTTACACTACTCTGAGACCCCCCACAATCATGTGTCATGCTGGACGTACCCGTCTTGTGGCTCTCATGCTTGGATAGCGTATCACAAGAATTGCACTTCATGTAACCAATGCTGCTGTCGTCTACTGCACTAATTACCTCACAGAAATTGTCCCAAACATGAGATTTAGCAGCTTGTCCTTCTTTTCTTTTAACTTTGTATTCTCCCGACGGTAATCTTTCCCTCACTTCTTCCATCTTCCCCGCTTCTTTTGATACTGGTTTGTTGTGGCCGCTGCTTGGCGCTTTTGTGACGTCAGGTCGCAGGTGGATTTACCAGACATATTTAATCCTTCATGACCCGCCCCACCCGCCCCGCCAATAAAGTGAACATTTCTTGACCCGACCCAACCCGATCCGCGGGTAACCCGCGAGACCCGCGGGTTACGGGTCGGCCCGCGCATCACTAGTGAGCTGACTTTCTTCCGAAAAAAGTCACTTTTTGCCCAAAAAGTATCTCTGAATGACTTGAAATTTTACACAGTAGTAGTCAACGTCGCCCTGAACAAGGATCCGTTGAAAATATTCACATATCTCTTAAGGAATAATTGAAATGAATTTTTTTAAATGAGGAAACGATCCATTTGCCCTGATGCACTTTGCACATGTGGTGGTTGAAAAAGCTTACAGCACCTGGTATTCCCAGGCGGTCTCCCATCCAAGTACTAACCAGGCCCGACCCTGCTTAGCTTCCGAGATCAGACGAGATCGGGCGTGTTCAGGGTGGTATGGCCGTAAGCGGAATAGTAGTCAACAAACACTCTATTTATGCTGATGCACTTTGACAGTGAGCTGACTTTGTTGCGAAAAAAGTCACTTTTTGCCCAAAAAGTATCTCTGAATGACTTGAAATTTTACACAGTAGTAGTCAACGTCGCCCTGAACAAGGATCCGTTGAAAATATTCACATATCTCTTAAGGAATAATTGAAATTAATTTTTTAAATGAGGAAACGATCCATTTGCCCTGATGCACTTTGCACATGTGGTGGTTGAAAAAGCTTACAGCACCTGGTATTCCCAGGCGGTCTCCCATCCAAGTACTAACCGGGCCCGACCCTGCTTAGCTTCCGAGATCAGACAAGATCGGGCGTGTTCAGGGTGGTATGGCCGTAAGCGGAATAGTAGTCAACAAACACTCTATTTATGCTTATGCACTTTGACAGTGAGCTGACTTTGTTGCGAAAAAAGTCACTTTTTGCCCAAAAAGTATCTCTGAATGACTTGAAATTTTACACAGTAGTAGTCAACGTCGCCCTGAACAAGGATCCGTTGAAAATATTCACATATCTCTTAAGGAATAATTGAAATGATTTTTTTTAAATGAGGAAACGATCCATTTGCCCTGATGCATTTTGCACGTGGTGGTTGAAAAAGCTTACAGCACCTGGTATTCCCAGGCGGTCTCCCATCCAAGTACTAACCGGGCCCGACCCTGCTTAGCTTCCGAGATCAGACGAGATCGGGCGTGTTCAGGGTGGTATGGCCGTAAGCGGAATAGTAGTCAACAAACACTCTATTTATGCTGATGCACTTTGACAGTGAGCTGACTTTCTTCCGAAAAAAGTCACTTTTTGCCCAAAAAGTATCTCTGAATGACTTGAAATTTTACACAGTAGTAGTCAACGTCGCCCTGAACAAGGATCCGTTGAAAATATTCACATATCTCTTAAGGAATAATTGAAATGAATTTTTTTAAATGAGGAAACGATCCATTTGCCCTGATGCACTTTGCACATGTGGTGGTTGAAAAAGCTTACAGCACCTGGTATTCCCAGGCGGTCTCCCATCCAAGTACTAACCAGGCCCGACCCTGCTTAGCTTCCGAGATCAGACGAGATCGGGCGTGTTCAGGGTGGTATGGCCGTAAGCGGAATAGTAGTCAACAAACACTCTATTTATGCTGATGCACTTTGACAGTGAGCTGACTTTGTTGCGAAAAAAGTCACTTTTTGCCCAAAAAGTATCTCTGAATGACTTGAAATTTTACACAGTAGTAGTCAACGTCGCCCTGAACAAGGATCCGTTGAAAATATTCACATATCTCTTAAGGAATAATTGAAATGAATTTTTTAAATGAGGAAACGATCCATTTGCCCTGATGCACTTTGCACATGTGGTGGTTGAAAAAGCTTACAGCACCTGGTATTCCCAGGCGGTCTCCCATCCAAGTACTAACCGGGCCCGACCCTACTTAGCTTCCGAGATCAGACAAGATCGGGCGTGTTCAGGGTGGTATGGCCGTAAGCAGAATAGTAGTCAACAAACACTCTATTTATGCTGATGCACTTTGACAGTGAGCTGACTTTCTTCCGAAAAAAGTCACTTTTTGCCCAAAAAGTATCTCTGAATGACTTGAAATTTTACACAGTAGTAGTCAACGTCGCCCTGAACAAGGATCCGTTGAAAATATTCACATATCTCTTAAGGAATAATTGAAATGAATTTTTTTAAATGAGGAAACGATCCATTTGCCCTGATGCACTTTGCACATGTGGTGGTTGAAAAAGCTTACAGCACCTGGTATTCCCAGGCGGTCTCCCATCCAAGTACTAACCAGGCCCGACCCTGCTTAGCTTCCGAGATCAGACGAGATCGGGCGTGTTCAGGGTGGTATGGCCGTAAGCGGAATAGTAGTCAACAAACACTCTATTTATGCTGATGCACTTTGACAGTGAGCTGACTTTGTTGCGAAAAAAGTCACTTTTTGCCCAAAAAGTATCTCTGAATGACTTGAAATTTTACACAGTAGTAGTCAACGTCGCCCTGAACAAGGATCCGTTGAAAATATTCACATATCTCTTAAGGAATAATTGAAATGAATTTTTTAAATGAGGAAACGATCCATTTGCCCTGATGCACTTTGCACATGTGGTGGTTGAAAAAGCTTACAGCACCTGGTATTCCCAGGCGGTCTCCCATCCAAGTACTAACCGGGCCCGACCCTGCTTAGCTTCCGGGATCAGACAAGATCGGGCGTGTTCAGGGTGGTATGGCCGTAAGCGGAATAGTAGTCAACAAACACTCTATTTATGCTTATGCACTTTGACAGTGAGCTGACTTTGTTGCGAAAAAAGTCACTTTTTGCCCAAAAAGTATCTCTGAATGACTTGAAATTTTACACAGTAGTAGTCAACGTCGCCCTGAACAAGGATCCGTTGAAAATATTCACATATCTCTTAAGGAATAATTGAAATTAATTTTTTAAATGAGGAAACGATCCATTTGCCCTGATGCACTTTGCACATGTGGTGGTTGAAAAAGCTTACAGCACCTGGTATTCCCAGGCGGTCTCCCATCCAAGTACTAACCGGGCCCGACCCTGCTTAGCTTCCGAGATCAGACAAGATCGGGCGTGTTCAGGGTGGTATGGCCGTAAGCGGAATAGTAGTCAACAAACACTCTATTTATGCTTATGCACTTTGACAGTGAGCTGACTTTGTTGCGAAAAAAGTCACTTTTTGCCCAAAAAGTATCTCTGAATGACTTGAAATTTTACACAGTAGTAGTCAACGTCGCCCTGAACAAGGATCCGTTGAAAATATTCACATATCTCTTAAGGAATAATTGAAATGATTTTTTTTAAATGAGGAAACGATCCATTTGCCCTGATGCATTTTGCACGTGGTGGTTGAAAAAGCTTACAGCACCTGGTATTCCCAGGCGGTCTCCCATCCAAGTACTAACCGGGCCCGACCCTGCTTAGCTTCCGAGATCAGACGAGATCGGGCGTGTTCAGGGTGGTATGGCCGTAAGCGGAATAGTAGTCAACAAACACTCTATTTATGCTGATGCACTTTGACAGTGAGCTGACTTTCTTCCGAAAAAAGTCACTTTTTGCCCAAAAAGTATCTCTGAATGACTTGAAATTTTACACAGTAGTAGTCAACGTCGCCCTGAACAAGGATCCGTTGAAAATATTCACATATCTCTTAAGGAATAATTGAAATGAATTTTTTTAAATGAGGAAACGATCCATTTGCCCTGATGCACTTTGCACATGTGGTGGTTGAAAAAGCTTACAGCACCTGGTATTCCCAGGCGGTCTCCCATCCAAGTACTAACCAGGCCCGACCCTGCTTAGCTTCCGAGATCAGACGAGATCGGGCGTGTTCAGGGTGGTATGGCCGTAAGCGGAATAGTAGTCAACAAACACTCTATTTATGCTGATGCACTTTGACAGTGAGCTGACTTTGTTGCGAAAAAAGTCACTTTTTGCCCAAAAAGTATCTCTGAATGACTTGAAATTTTACACAGTAGTAGTCAACGTCGCCCTGAACAAGGATCCGTTGAAAATATTCACATATCTCTTAAGGAATAATTGAAATGAATTTTTTAAATGAGGAAACGATCCATTTGCCCTGATGCACTTTGCACATGTGGTGGTTGAAAAAGCTTACAGCACCTGGTATTCCCAGGCGGTCTCCCATCCAAGTACTAACCGGGCCCGACCCTACTTAGCTTCCGAGATCAGACAAGATCGGGCGTGTTCAGGGTGGTATGGCCGTAAGCAGAATAGTAGTCAACAAACACTCTATTTATGCTGATGCACTTTGACAGTGAGCTGACTTTCTTCCGAAAAAAGTCACTTTTTGCCCAAAAAGTATCTCTGAATGACTTGAAATTTTACACAGTAGTAGTCAACGTCGCCCTGAACAAGGATCCGTTGAAAATATTCACATATCTCTTAAGGAATAATTGAAATGAATTTTTTTAAATGAGGAAACGATCCATTTGCCCTGATGCACTTTGCACATGTGGTGGTTGAAAAAGCTTACAGCACCTGGTATTCCCAGGCGGTCTCCCATCCAAGTACTAACCAGGCCCGACCCTGCTTAGCTTCCGAGATCAGACGAGATCGGGCGTGTTCAGGGTGGTATGGCCGTAAGCGGAATAGTAGTCAACAAACACTCTATTTATGCTGATGCACTTTGACAGTGAGCTGACTTTGTTGCGAAAAAAGTCACTTTTTGCCCAAAAAGTATCTCTGAATGACTTGAAATTGTACACAGTAGTAGTCAACGTCGCCCTGAACAAGGATCCGTTGAAAATATTCACATATCTCTTAAGGAATAATTGAAATGAATTTTTTAAATGAGGAAACGATCCATTTGCCCTGATGCACTTTGCACATGTGGTGGTTGAAAAAGCTTACAGCACCTGGTATTCCCAGGCGGTCTCCCATCCAAGTACTAACCGGGCCCGACCCTACTTAGCTTCCGAGATCAGACAAGATCGGGCGTGTTCAGGGTGGTATGGCCGTAAGCAGAATAGTAGTCAACAAACACTCTATTTATGCTGATGCACTTTGACAGTGAGCTGACTTTGTTGCGAAAAAAGTCACTTTTTGCCCAAAAAGTATCTCTGAATGACTTGAAATTTTACACAGTAGTAGTCAACGTCGCCCTGAACAAGGATCCGTTGAAAATATTCACATATCTCTTAAGGAATAATTGAAATGAATTTTTTTAAATGAGGAAACGATCCATTTGCCCTGATGCACTTTGCACATGTGGTGGTTGAAAAAGCTTACAGCACCTGGTATTCCCAGGCGGTCTCCCATCCAAGTACTAACCAGGCCCGACCCTGCTTAGCTTCCGAGATCAGACGAGATCGGGCGTGTTCAGGGTGGTATGGCCGTAAGCGGAATAGTAGTCAACAAACACTCTATTTATGCTGATGCACTTTGACAGTGAGCTGACTTTGTTGCGAAAAAAGTCACTTTTTGCCCAAAAAGTATCTCTGAATGACTTGAAATTTTACACAGTAGTAGTCAACGTCGCCCTGAACAAGGATCCGTTGAAAATATTCACATATCTCTTAAGGAATAATTGAAATGAATTTTTTAAATGAGGAAACGATCCATTTGCCCTGATGCACTTTGCACATGTGGTGGTTGAAAAAGCTTACAGCACCTGGTATTCCCAGGCGGTCTCCCATCCAAGTACTAACCGGGCCCGACCCTGCTTAGCTTCCGGGATCAGACAAGATCGGGCGTGTTCAGGGTGGTATGGCCGTAAGCGGAATAGTAGTCAACAAACACTCTATTTATGCTTATGCACTTTGACAGTGAGCTGACTTTGTTGCGAAAAAAGTCACTTTTTGCCCAAAAAGTATCTCTGAATGACTTGAAATTTTACACAGTAGTAGTCAACGTCGCCCTGAACAAGGATCCGTTGAAAATATTCACATATCTCTTAAGGAATAATTGAAATGATTTTTTTTAAATGAGGAAACGATCCATTTGCCCTGATGCATTTTGCACGTGGTGGTTGAAAAAGCTTACAGCACCTGGTATTCCCAGGCGGTCTCCCATCCAAGTACTAACCGGGCCCGACCCTGCTTAGCTTCCGAGATCAGACGAGATCGGGCGTGTTCAGGGTGGTATGGCCGTAAGCGGAATAGTAGTCAACAAACACTCTATTTATGCTGATGCACTTTGACAGTGAGCTGACTTTCTTCCGAAAAAAGTCACTTTTTGCCCAAAAAGTATCTCTGAATGACTTGAAATTTTACACAGTAGTAGTCAACGTCGCCCTGAACAAGGATCCGTTGAAAATATTCACATATCTCTTAAGGAATAATTGAAATGAATTTTTTTAAATGAGGAAACGATCCATTTGCCCTGATGCACTTTGCACATGTGGTGGTTGAAAAAGCTTACAGCACCTGGTATTCCCAGGCGGTCTCCCATCCAAGTACTAACCAGGCCCGACCCTGCTTAGCTTCCGAGATCAGACGAGATCGGGCGTGTTCAGGGTGGTATGGCCGTAAGCGGAATAGTAGTCAACAAACACTCTATTTATGCTGATGCACTTTGACAGTGAGCTGACTTTGTTGCGAAAAAAGTCACTTTTTGCCCAAAAAGTATCTCTGAATGACTTGAAATTTTACACAGTAGTAGTCAACGTCGCCCTGAACAAGGATCCGTTGAAAATATTCACATATCTCTTAAGGAATAATTGAAATGAATTTTTTAAATGAGGAAACGATCCATTTGCCCTGATGCACTTTGCACATGTGGTGGTTGAAAAAGCTTACAGCACCTGGTATTCCCAGGCGGTCTCCCATCCAAGTACTAACCGGGCCCGACCCTACTTAGCTTCCGAGATCAGACAAGATCGGGCGTGTTCAGGGTGGTATGGCCGTAAGCAGAATAGTAGTCAACAAACACTCTATTTATGCTGATGCACTTTGACAGTGAGCTGACTTTCTTCCGAAAAAAGTCACTTTTTGCCCAAAAAGTATCTCTGAATGACTTGAAATTTTACACAGTAGTAGTCAACGTCGCCCTGAACAAGGATCCGTTGAAAATATTCACATATCTCTTAAGGAATAATTGAAATGAATTTTTTTAAATGAGGAAACGATCCATTTGCCCTGATGCACTTTGCACATGTGGTGGTTGAAAAAGCTTACAGCACCTGGTATTCCCAGGCGGTCTCCCATCCAAGTACTAACCAGGCCCGACCCTGCTTAGCTTCCGAGATCAGACGAGATCGGGCGTGTTCAGGTTGGTATGGCCGTAAGCGGACTAGTAGTCAACAAACACTCTATTTATGCTGATGCACTTTGACAGTGAGCTGACTTTGTTGCGAAAAAAGTCACTTTTTGCCCAAAAAGTATCTCTGAATGACTTGAAATTTTACACAGTAGTAGTCAACGTCGCCCTGAACAAGGATCCGTTGAAAATATTCACATATCTCTTAAGGAATAATTGAAATGAATTTTTTAAATGAGGAAACGATCCATTTGCCCTGATGCACTTTGCACATGTGGTGGTTGAAAAAGCTTACAGCACCTGGTATTCCCAGGCGGTCTCCCATCCAAGTACTAACCGGGCCCGACCCTGCTTAGCTTCCGGGATCAGACAAGATCGGGCGTGTTCAGGGTGGTATGGCCGTAAGCGGAATAGTAGTCAACAAACACTCTATTTATGCTTATGCACTTTGACAGTGAGCTGACTTTGTTGCGAAAAAAGTCACTTTTTGCCCAAAAAGTATCTCTGAATGACTTGAAATTTTACACAGTAGTAGTCAACGTCGCCCTGAACAAGGATCCGTTGAAAATATTCACATATCTCTTAAGGAATAATTGAAATGATTTTTTTTAAATGAGGAAACGATCCATTTGCCCTGATGCATTTTGCACGTGGTGGTTGAAAAAGCTTACAGCACCTGGTATTCCCAGGCGGTCTCCCATCCAAGTACTAACCGGGCCCGACCCTGCTTAGCTTCCGAGATCAGACGAGATCGGGCGTGTTCAGGGTGGTATGGCCGTAAGCGGAATAGTAGTCAACAAACACTCTATTTATGCTGATGCACTTTGACAGTGAGCTGACTTTCTTCCGAAAAAAGTCACTTTTTGCCCAAAAAGTATCTCTGAATGACTTGAAATTTTACACAGTAGTAGTCAACGTCGCCCTGAACAAGGATCCGTTGAAAATATTCACATATCTCTTAAGGAATAATTGAAATGAATTTTTTTAAATGAGGAAACGATCCATTTGCCCTGATGCACTTTGCACATGTGGTGGTTGAAAAAGCTTACAGCACCTGGTATTCCCAGGCGGTCTCCCATCCAAGTACTAACCAGGCCCGACCCTGCTTAGCTTCCGAGATCAGACGAGATCGGGCGTGTTCAGGGTGGTATGGCCGTAAGCGGAATAGTAGTCAACAAACACTCTATTTATGCTGATGCACTTTGACAGTGAGCTGACTTTGTTGCGAAAAAAGTCACTTTTTGCCCAAAAAGTATCTCTGAATGACTTGAAATTTTACACAGTAGTAGTCAACGTCGCCCTGAACAAGGATCCGTTGAAAATATTCACATATCTCTTAAGGAATAATTGAAATGAATTTTTTAAATGAGGAAACGATCCATTTGCCCTGATGCACTTTGCACATGTGGTGGTTGAAAAAGCTTACAGCACCTGGTATTCCCAGGCGGTCTCCCATCCAAGTACTAACCGGGCCCGACCCTACTTAGCTTCCGAGATCAGACAAGATCGGGCGTGTTCAGGGTGGTATGGCCGTAAGCAGAATAGTAGTCAACAAACACTCTATTTATGCTGATGCACTTTGACAGTGAGCTGACTTTCTTCCGAAAAAAGTCACTTTTTGCCCAAAAAGTATCTCTGAATGACTTGAAATTTTACACAGTAGTAGTCAACGTCGCCCTGAACAAGGATCCGTTGAAAATATTCACATATCTCTTAAGGAATAATTGAAATGAATTTTTTTAAATGAGGAAACGATCCATTTGCCCTGATGCACTTTGCACATGTGGTGGTTGAAAAAGCTTACAGCACCTGGTATTCCCAGGCGGTCTCCCATCCAAGTACTAACCAGGCCCGACCCTGCTTAGCTTCCGAGATCAGACGAGATCGGGCGTGTTCAGGGTGGTATGGCCGTAAGCGGAATAGTAGTCAACAAACACTCTATTTATGCTGATGCACTTTGACAGTGAGCTGACTTTGTTGCGAAAAAAGTCACTTTTTGCCCAAAAAGTATCTCTGAATGACTTGAAATTTTACACAGTAGTAGTCAACGTCGCCCTGAACAAGGATCCGTTGAAAATATTCACATATCTCTTAAGGAATAATTGAAATGAATTTTTTAAATGAGGAAACGATCCATTTGCCCTGATGCACTTTGCACATGTGGTGGTTGAAAAAGCTTACAGCACCTGGTATTCCCAGGCGGTCTCCCATCCAAGTACTAACCGGGCCCGACCCTGCTTAGCTTCCGGGATCAGACAAGATCAGGCGTGTTCAGGGTGGTATGGCCGTAAGCGGAATAGTAGTCAACAAACACTCTATTTATGCTTATGCACTTTGACAGTGAGCTGACTTTGTTGCGAAAAAAGTCACTTTTTGCCCAAAAAGTATCTCTGAATGACTTGAAATTTTACACAGTAGTAGTCAACGTCGCCCTGAACAAGGATCCGTTGAAAATATTCACATATCTCTTAAGGAATAATTGAAATGATTTTTTTTAAATGAGGAAACGATCCATTTGCCCTGATGCATTTTGCACATGTGGTGGTTGAAAAAGCTTACAGCACCTGGTATTCCCAGGCGGTCTCCCATCCAAGTACTAACCGGGCCCGACCCTGCTTAGCTTCCGAGATCAGACGAGATCGGGCGTGTTCAGGGTGGTATGGCCGTAAGCTGAATAGTAGTCAACAAACACTCTATTTATGCTGATGCACTTTGACAGTGAGCTGACTTTCTTCCGAAAAAAGTCACTTTTTGCCCAAAAAGTATCTCTGAATGACTTGAAATTTTACACAGTAGTAGTCAACGTCGCCCTGAACAAGGATCCGTTGAAAATATTCACATATCTCTTAAGGAATAATTGAAATGAATTTTTTTAAATGAGGAAACGATCCATTTGCCCTGATGCACTTTGCACATGTGGTGGTTGAAAAAGCTTACAGCACCTGGTATTCCCAGGCGGTCTCCCATCCAAGTACTAACCAGGCCCGACCCTGCTTAGCTTCCGAGATCAGACGAGATCGGGCGTGTTCAGGGTGGTATGGCCGTAAGCGGAATAGTAGTCAACAAACACTCTATTTATGCTGATGCACTTTGACAGTGAGCTGACTTTGTTGCGAAAAAAGTCACTTTTTGCCCAAAAAGTATCTCTGAATGACTTGAAATTTTACACAGTAGTAGTCAACGTCGCCCTGAACAAGGATCCGTTGAAAATATTCACATATCTCTTAAGGAATAATTGAAATGATTTTTTTTAAATGAGGAAACGATCCATTTGCCCTGATGCATTTTGCACATGTGGTGGTTGAAAAAGCTTACAGCACCTGGTATTCCCAGGCGGTCTCCCATCCAAGTACTAACCGGGCCCGACCCTGCTTAGCTTCCGAGATCAGACGAGATCGGGCGTGTTCAGGGTGGTATGGCCGTAAGCTGAATAGTAGTCAACAAACACTCTATTTATGCTGATGCACTTTGACAGTGAGCTGACTTTCTTCCGAAAAAAGTCACTTTTTGCCCAAAAAGTATCTCTGAATGACTTGAAATTTTACACAGTAGTAGTCAACGTCGCCCTGAACAAGGATCCGTTGAAAATATTCACATATCTCTTAAGGAATAATTGAAATGAATTTTTTTAAATGAGGAAACGATCCATTTGCCCTGATGCACTTTGCACATGTGGTGGTTGAAAAAGCTTACAGCACCTGGTATTCCCAGGCGGTCTCCCATCCAAGTACTAACCGGGCCCGACCCTGCTTAGCTTCCGGGATCAGACAAGATCGGGCGTGTTCAGGGTGGTATGGCCGTAAGCGGAATAGTAGTCAACAAACACTCTATTTATGCTTATGCACTTTGACAGTGAGCTGACTTTGTTGCGAAAAAAGTCACTTTTTGCCCAAAAAGTATCTCTGAATGACTTGAAATTTTACACAGTAGTAGTCAACGTCGCCCTGAACAAGGATCCGTTGAAAATATTCACATATCTCTTAAGGAATAATTGAAATGATTTTTTTTAAATGAGGAAACGATCCATTTGCCCTGATGCATTTTGCACGTGGTGGTTGAAAAAGCTTACAGCACCTGGTATTCCCAGGCGGTCTCCCATCCAAGTACTAACCGGGCCCGACCCTGCTTAGCTTCCGAGATCAGACGAGATCGGGCGTGTTCAGGGTGGTATGGCCGTAAGCGGAATAGTAGTCAACAAACACTCTATTTATGCTGATGCACTTTGACAGTGAGCTGACTTTGTTGCGAAAAAAGTCACTTTTTGCCCAAAAAGTATCTCTGAATGACTTGAAATTTTACACAGTAGTAGTCAACGTCGCCCTGAACAAGGATCCGTTGAAAATATTCACATATCTCTTAAGGAATAATTGAAATGAATTTTTTAAATGAGGAAACGATCCATTTGCCCTGATGCACTTTGCACATGTGGTGGTTGAAAAAGCTTACAGCACCTGGTATTCCCAGGCGGTCTCCCATCCAAGTACTAACCGGGCCCGACCCTGCTTAGTTTCCGAGATCAGACAAGATCGGGCGTGTTCAGGGTGGTATGGCCGTAAGCGGAATAGTAGTCAACAAACACTCTATTTATGCTGATGCACTTTGACAGTGAGCTGACTTTGTTGCTAAAAAAGTCACTTTTTGCCCAAAAAGTATCTCTGAATGACTTGAAATTTTACACAGTAGTAGTCAACGTCGCCCTGAACAAGGATCCGTTGAAAATATTCACATATCTCTTAAGGAATAATTGAAATGATTTTTTTTAAATGAGGAAACGATCCATTTGCCCTGATGCATTTTGCACGTGGTGGTTGAAAAAGCTTACAGCACCTGGTATTCCCAGGCGGTCTCCCATCCAAGTACTAACCGGGCCCGACCCTGCTTAGCTTCCGAGATCAGACGAGATCGGGCGTGTTCAGGGTGGTATGGCCGTAAGCTGAATAGTAGTCAACAAACACTCTATTTATGCTGATGCACTTTGACAGTGAGCTGACTTTCTTCCGAAAAAAGTCACTTTTTGCCCAAAAAGTATCTCTGAATGACTTGAAATTTTACACAGTAGTAGTCAACGTCGCCCTGAACAAGGATCCGTTGAAAATATTCACATATCTCTTAAGGAATAATTGAAATGAATTTTTTTAAATGAGGAAACGATCCATTTGCCCTGATGCACTTTGCACATGTGGTGGTTGAAAAAGCTTACAGCACCTGGTATTCCCAGGCGGTCTCCCATCCAAGTACTAACCAGGCCCGACCCTGCTTAGCTTCCGAGATCAGACGAGATCGGGCGTGTTCAGGGTGGTATGGCCGTAAGCGGAATAGTAGTCAACAAACACTCTATTTATGCTGATGCACTTTGACAGTGAGCTGACTTTGTTGCGAAAAAAGTCACTTTTTGCCCAAAAAGTATCTCTGAATGACTTGAAATTTTACACAGTAGTAGTCAACGTCGCCCTGAACAAGGATCCGTTGAAAATATTCACATATCTCTTAAGGAATAATTGAAATGAATTTTTTAAATGAGGAAACGATCCATTTGCCCTGATGCACTTTGCACATGTGGTGGTTGAAAAAGCTTACAGCACCTGGTATTCCCAGGCGGTCTCCCATCCAAGTACTAACCGGGCCCGACCCTGCTTAGCTTCCGAGATCAGACAAGATCGGGCGTGTTCAGGGTGGTATGGCCGTAAGCGGAATAGTAGTCAACAAACACTCTATTTATGCTGATGCACTTTGACAGTGAGCTGACTTTGTTGCGAAAAAAGTCACTTTTTGCCCAAAAAGTATCTCTGAATGACTTGAAATTTTACACAGTAGTAGTCAACGTCGCCCTGAACAAGGATCCGTTGAAAATATTCACATATCTCTTAAGGAATAATTGAAATGATTTTTTTTAAATGAGGAAACGATCCATTTGCCCTGATGCATTTTGCACGTGGTGGTTGAAAAAGCTTACAGCACCTGGTATTCCCAGGCGGTCTCCCATCCAAGTACTAACCGGGCCCGACCCTGCTTAGCTTCCGGGATCAGACAAGATCGGGCGTGTTCAGGGTGGTATGGCCGTAAGCGGAATAGTAGTCAACAAACACTCTATTTATGCTGATGCACTTTGACAGTGAGCTGACTTTGTTGCGAAAAAAGTCACTTTTTGCCCAAAAAGTATCTCTGAATGACTTGAAATTTTACACAGTAGTAGTCAACGTCGCCCTGAACAAGGATCCGTTGAAAATATTCACATATCTCTTAAGGAATAATTGAAATGATTTTTTTTAAATGAGGAAACGATCCATTTGCCCTGATGCATTTTGCACGTGGTGGTTGAAAAAGCTTACAGCACCTGGTATTCCCAGGCGGTCTCCCATCCAAGTACTAACCGGGCCCGACCCTGCTTAGCTTCCGAGATCAGACGAGATCGGGCGTGTTCAGGGTGGTATGGCCGTAAGCGGAATAGTAGTCAACAAACACTCTATTTATGCTGATGCACTTTGACAGTGAGCTGACTTTGTTGCGAAAAAAGTCACTTTTTGCCCAAAAAGTATCTCTGAATGACTTGAAATTTTACACAGTAGTAGTCAACGTCGCCCTGAACAAGGATCCGTTGAAAATATTCACATATCTCTTAAGGAATAATTGAAATGAATTTTTTAAATGAGGAAACGATCCATTTGCCCTGATGCACTTTGCACATGTGGTGGTTGAAAAAGCTTACAGCACCTGGTATTCCCAGGCGGTCTCCCATCCAAGTACTAACCGGGCCCGACCCTGCTTAGTTTCCGAGATCAGACAAGATCGGGCGTGTTCAGGGTGGTATGGCCGTAAGCGGAATAGTAGTCAACAAACACTCTATTTATGCTGATGCACTTTGACAGTGAGCTGACTTTGTTGCTAAAAAAGTCACTTTTTGCCCAAAAAGTATCTCTGAATGACTTGAAATTTTACACAGTAGTAGTCAACGTCGCCCTGAACAAGGATCCGTTGAAAATATTCACATATCTCTTAAGGAATAATTGAAATGAATTTTTTTAAATGAGGAAACGATCCATTTGCCCTGATGCACTTTGCACATGTGGTGGTTGAAAAAGCTTACAGCACCTGGTATTCCCAGGCGGTCTCCCATCCAAGTACTAACCAGGCCCGACCCTGCTTAGCTTCCGAGATCAGACGAGATCGGGCGTGTTCAGGGTGGTATGGCCGTAAGCGGAATAGTAGTCAACAAACACTCTATTTATGCTGATGCACTTTGACAGTGAGCTGACTTTGTTGCGAAAAAAGTCACTTTTTGCCCAAAAAGTATCTCTGAATGACTTGAAATTTTACACAGTAGTAGTCAACGTCGCCCTGAACAAGGATCCGTTGAAAATATTCACATATCTCTTAAGGAATAATTGAAATGAATTTTTTAAATGAGGAAACGATCCATTTGCCCTGATGCACTTTGCACATGTGGTGGTTGAAAAAGCTTACAGCACCTGGTATTCCCAGGCGGTCTCCCATCCAAGTACTAACCGGGCCCGACCCTGCTTAGCTTCCGAGATCAGACAAGATCGGGCGTGTTCAGGGTGGTATGGCCGTAAGCGGAATAGTAGTCAACAAACACTCTATTTATGCTGATGCACTTTGACAGTGAGCTGACTTTGTTGCGAAAAAAGTCACTTTTTGCCCAAAAAGTATCTCTGAATGACTTGAAATTTTACACAGTAGTAGTCAACGTCGCCCTGAACAAGGATCCGTTGAAAATATTCACATATCTCTTAAGGAATAATTGAAATGATTTTTTTTAAATGAGGAAACGATCCATTTGCCCTGATGCATTTTGCACGTGGTGGTTGAAAAAGCTTACAGCACCTGGTATTCCCAGGCGGTCTCCCATCCAAGTACTAACCGGGCCCGACCCTGCTTAGCTTCCGAGATCAGACGAGATCGGGCGTGTTCAGGGTGGTATGGCCGTAAGCGGAATAGTAGTCAACAAACACTCTATTTATGCTGATGCACTTTGACAGTGAGCTGACTTTGTTGCGAAAAAAGTCACTTTTTGCCCAAAAAGTATCTCTGAATGACTTGAAATTTTACACAGTAGTAGTCAACGTCGCCCTGAACAAGGATCCGTTGAAAATATTCACATATCTCTTAAGGAATAATTGAAATGAATTTTTTAAATGAGGAAACGATCCATTTGCCCTGATGCACTTTGCACATGTGGTGGTTGAAAAAGCTTACAGCACCTGGTATTCCCAGGCGGTCTCCCATCCAAGTACTAACCGGGCCCGACCCTGCTTAGTTTCCGAGATCAGACAAGATCGGGCGTGTTCAGGGTGGTATGGCCGTAAGCGGAATAGTAGTCAACAAACACTCTATTTATGCTGATGCACTTTGACAGTGAGCTGACTTTGTTGCTAAAAAAGTCACTTTTTGCCCAAAAAGTATCTCTGAATGACTTGAAATTTTACACAGTAGTAGTCAACGTCGCCCTGAACAAGGATCCGTTGAAAATATTCACATATCTCTTAAGGAATAATTGAAATGATTTTTTTTAAATGAGGAAACGATCCATTTGCCCTGATGCATTTTGCACGTGGTGGTTGAAAAAGCTTACAGCACCTGGTATTCCCAGGCGGTCTCCCATCCAAGTACTAACCGGGCCCGACCCTGCTTAGCTTCCGAGATCAGACGAGATCGGGCGTGTTCAGGGTGGTATGGCCGTAAGCTGAATAGTAGTCAACAAACACTCTATTTATGCTGATGCACTTTGACAGTGAGCTGACTTTCTTCCGAAAAAAGTCACTTTTTGCCCAAAAAGTATCTCTGAATGACTTGAAATTTTACACAGTAGTAGTCAACGTCGCCCTGAACAAGGATCCGTTGAAAATATTCACATATCTCTTAAGGAATAATTGAAATGAATTTTTTTAAATGAGGAAACGATCCATTTGCCCTGATGCACTTTGCACATGTGGTGGTTGAAAAAGCTTACAGCACCTGGTATTCCCAGGCGGTCTCCCATCCAAGTACTAACCAGGCCCGACCCTGCTTAGCTTCCGAGATCAGACGAGATCGGGCGTGTTCAGGGTGGTATGGCCGTAAGCGGAATAGTAGTCAACAAACACTCTATTTATGCTGATGCACTTTGACAGTGAGCTGACTTTGTTGCGAAAAAAGTCACTTTTTGCCCAAAAAGTATCTCTGAATGACTTGAAATTTTACACAGTAGTAGTCAACGTCGCCCTGAACAAGGATCCGTTGAAAATATTCACATATCTCTTAAGGAATAATTGAAATGAATTTTTTAAATGAGGAAACGATCCATTTGCCCTGATGCACTTTGCACATGTGGTGGTTGAAAAAGCTTACAGCACCTGGTATTCCCAGGCGGTCTCCCATCCAAGTACTAACCGGGCCCGACCCTGCTTAGCTTCCGAGATCAGACAAGATCGGGCGTGTTCAGGGTGGTATGGCCGTAAGCGGAATAGTAGTCAACAAACACTCTATTTATGCTGATGCACTTTGACAGTGAGCTGACTTTGTTGCGAAAAAAGTCACTTTTTGCCCAAAAAGTATCTCTGAATGACTTGAAATTTTACACAGTAGTAGTCAACGTCGCCCTGAACAAGGATCCGTTGAAAATATTCACATATCTCTTAAGGAATAATTGAAATGATTTTTTTTAAATGAGGAAACGATCCATTTGCCCTGATGCATTTTGCACGTGGTGGTTGAAAAAGCTTACAGCACCTGGTATTCCCAGGCGGTCTCCCATCCAAGTACTAACCGGGCCCGACCCTGCTTAGCTTCCGAGATCAGACGAGATCGGGCGTGTTCAGGGTGGTATGGCCGTAAGCGGAGTAGTAGTCAACAAACACTCTATTTATGCTGATGCACTTTGACAGTGAGCTGACTTTGTTGCGAAAAAAGTCACTTTTTGCCCAAAAAGTATCTCTGAATGACTTGAAATTTTACACAGTAGTAGTCAACGTCGCCCTGAACAAGGATCCGTTGAAAATATTCACATATCTCTTAAGGAATAATTGAAATGATTTTTTTTAAATGAGGAAACGATCCATTTGCCCTGATGCATTTTGCACATGTGGTGGTTGAAAAAGCTTACAGCACCTGGTATTCCCAGGCGGTCTCCCATCCAAGTACTAACCGGGCCCGACCCTGCTTAGCTTCCGAGATCAGACGAGATCGGGCGTGTTCAGGGTGGTATGGCCGTAAGCTGAATAGTAGTCAACAAACACTCTATTTATGCTGATGCACTTTGACAGTGAGCTGACTTTCTTCCGAAAAAAGTCACTTTTTGCCCAAAAAGTATCTCTGAATGACTTGAAATTTTACACAGTAGTAGTCAACGTCGCCCTGAACAAGGATCCGTTGAAAATATTCACATATCTCTTAAGGAATAATTGAAATGAATTTTTTTAAATGAGGAAACGATCCATTTGCCCTGATGCACTTTGCACATGTGGTGGTTGAAAAAGCTTACAGCACCTGGTATTCCCAGGCGGTCTCCCATCCAAGTACTAACCAGGCCCGACCCTGCTTAGCTTCCGAGATCAGACGAGATCGGGCGTGTTCAGGGTGGTATGGCCGTAAGCGGAATAGTAGTCAACAAACACTCTATTTATGCTGATGCACTTTGACAGTGAGCTGACTTTGTTGCGAAAAAAGTCACTTTTTGCCCAAAAAGTATCTCTGAATGACTTGAAATTTTACACAGTAGTAGTCAACGTCGCCCTGAACAAGGATCCGTTGAAAATATTCACATATCTCTTAAGGAATAATTGAAATTAATTTTTTAAATGAGGAAACGATCCATTTGCCCTGATGCACTTTGCACATGTGGTGGTTGAAAAAGCTTACAGCACCTGGTATTCCCAGGCGGTCTCCCATCCAAGTACTAACCGGGCCCGACCCTACTTAGCTTCCGAGATCAGACAAGATCGGGCGTGTTCAGGGTGGTATGGCCGTAAGCAGAATAGTAGTCAACAAACACTCTATTTATGCTGATGCACTTTGACAGTGAGCTGACTTTGTTGCGAAAAAAGTCACTTTTTGCCCAAAAAGTATCTCTGAATGACTTGAAATTTTACACAGTAGTAGTCAACGTCGCCCTGAACAAGGATCCGTTGAAAATATTCACATATCTCTTAAGGAATAATTGAAATGATTTTTTTTAAATGAGGAAACGATCCATTTGCCCTGATGCATTTTGCACGTGGTGGTTGAAAAAGCTTACAGCACCTGGTATTCCCAGGCGGTCTCCCATCCAAGTACTAACCGGGCCCGACCCTGCTTAGCTTCCGAGATCAGACGAGATCGGGCGTGTTCAGGGTGGTATGGCCGTAAGCGGAGTAGTAGTCAACAAACACTCTATTTATGCTGATGCACTTTGACAGTGAGCTGACTTTGTTGCGAAAAAAGTCACTTTTTGCCCAAAAAGTATCTCTGAATGACTTGAAATTTTACACAGTAGTAGTCAACGTCGCCCTGAACAAGGATCCGTTGAAAATATTCACATATCTCTTAAGGAATAATTGAAATGATTTTTTTTAAATGAGGAAACGATCCATTTGCCCTGATGCATTTTGCACATGTGGTGGTTGAAAAAGCTTACAGCACCTGGTATTCCCAGGCGGTCTCCCATCCAAGTACTAACCGGGCCCGACCCTGCTTAGCTTCCGAGATCAGACGAGATCGGGCGTGTTCAGGGTGGTATGGCCGTAAGCTGAATAGTAGTCAACAAACACTCTATTTATGCTGATGCACTTTGACAGTGAGCTGACTTTCTTCCGAAAAAAGTCACTTTTTGCCCAAAAAGTATCTCTGAATGACTTGAAATTTTACACAGTAGTAGTCAACGTCGCCCTGAACAAGGATCCGTTGAAAATATTCACATATCTCTTAAGGAATAATTGAAATGAATTTTTTTAAATGAGGAAACGATCCATTTGCCCTGATGCACTTTGCACATGTGGTGGTTGAAAAAGCTTACAGCACCTGGTATTCCCAGGCGGTCTCCCATCCAAGTACTAACCAGGCCCGACCCTGCTTAGCTTCCGAGATCAGACGAGATCGGGCGTGTTCAGGGTGGTATGGCCGTAAGCGGAATAGTAGTCAACAAACACTCTATTTATGCTGATGCACTTTGACAGTGAGCTGACTTTGTTGCGAAAAAAGTCACTTTTTGCCCAAAAAGTATCTCTGAATGACTTGAAATTTTACACAGTAGTAGTCAACGTCGCCCTGAACAAGGATCCGTTGAAAATATTCACATATCTCTTAAGGAATAATTGAAATTAATTTTTTAAATGAGGAAACGATCCATTTGCCCTGATGCACTTTGCACATGTGGTGGTTGAAAAAGCTTACAGCACCTGGTATTCCCAGGCGGTCTCCCATCCAAGTACTAACCGGGCCCGACCCTACTTAGCTTCCGAGATCAGACAAGATCGGGCGTGTTCAGGGTGGTATGGCCGTAAGCAGAATAGTAGTCAACAAACACTCTATTTATGCTGATGCACTTTGACAGTGAGCTGACTTTGTTGCGAAAAAAGTCACTTTTTGCCCAAAAAGTATCTCTGAATGACTTGAAATTTTACACAGTAGTAGTCAACGTCGCCCTGAACAAGGATCCGTTGAAAATATTCACATATCTCTTAAGGAATAATTGAAATGATTTTTTTAAATGAGGAAACGATCCATTTGCCCTGATGCATTTTGCACGTGGTGGTTGAAAAAGCTTACAGCACCTGGTATTCCCAGGCGGTCTCCCATCCAAGTACTAACCAGGCCCGACCCTGCTTAGCTTCCGAGATCAGACGAGATTGGGCGTGTTCAGGGTGGTATGGCCGTAACCGGAATAGTAGTCAACAAACACTCTATTTATGCTGATGCACTTTGACAGTGAGCTGACTTTGTTGCGAAAAAAGTCACTTTTTGCCCAAAAAGTATCTCTGAATGACTTGAAATTTTACACAGTAGTAGTCAACGTCGCCCTGAACAAGGATCCGTTTAAAATATTCACATATCTCTTAAGGAATAATTGAAATGAATTTTTTAAATGAGGAAACGATCCATTTGCCCTGATGCACTTTGCACATGTGGTGGTTGAAAAAGCTTACAGCACCTGGTATTCCCAGGCGGTCTCCCATCCAAGTACTAACCGGGCCCGACCCTGCTTAGCTTCCGAGATCAGACGAGATCGGGCGTGTTCAGGGTGGTATGGCCGTAAGCTGAATAGTAGTCAACAAACACTCTATTTATGCTGATGCACTCTGACAGTGAGCTGACTTTGTTGCGAAAAAAGTCACTTTTTGCCCAAAAAGTATCTCTGAATGACTTGAAATTTTACACAGTAGTAGTCAACGTCGCCCTGAACAAGGATCCGTTGAAAATATTCACATATCTCTTAAGGAATAATTGAAATGAATTTTTTAAATGAGGAAACGATCCATTTGCCCTGATGCACTTTGCACATGTGGTGGTTGAAAAAGCTTACAGCACCTGGTATTCCCAGGCGGTCTCCCATCCAAGTACTAACCGGGCCCGACCCTGCTTAGCTTCCGAGATCAGACGAGATCGGGCGTGTTCAGGGTGGTATGGCCGTAAGCGGAATAGTAGTCAACAAACACTCTATTTATGCTGATGCACTTTGACAGTGAGCTGACTTTGTTGCGAAAAAAGTCACTTTTTGCCCAAAAAGTATCTCTGAATGACTTGAAATTTTACACAGTAGTAGTCAACGTCGCCCTGAACAAGGATCCGTTGAAAATATTCACATATCTCTTAAGGAATAATTGAAATTAATTTTTTAAATGAGGAAACGATCCATTTGCCCTGATGCACTTTGCACATGTGGTGGTTGAAAAAGCTTACAGCACCTGGTATTCCCAGGCGGTCTCCCATCCAAGTACTAACCGGGCCCGACCCTACTTAGCTTCCGAGATCAGACAAGATCGGGCGTGTTCAGGGTGGTATGGCCGTAAGCAGAATAGTAGTCAACAAACACTCTATTTATGCTGATGCACTTTGACAGTGAGCTGACTTTGTTGCGAAAAAAGTCACTTTTTGCCCAAAAAGTATCTCTGAATGACTTGAAATTTTACACAGTAGTAGTCAACGTCGCCCTGAACAAGGATCCGTTGAAAATATTCACATATCTCTTAAGGAATAATTGAAATGATTTTTTTTAAATGAGGAAACGATCCATTTGCCCTGATGCATTTTGCACGTGGTGGTTGAAAAAGCTTACAGCACCTGGTATTCCCAGGCGGTCTCCCATCCAAGTACTAACCAGGCCCGACCCTGCTTAGCTTCCGAGATCAGAAGAGATTGGGCGTGTTCAGGGTGGTATGGCCGTAACCGGAATAGTAGTCAACAAACACTCTATTTATGCTGATGCACTTTGACAGTGAGCTGACTTTGTTGCGAAAAAAGTCACTTTTTGCCCAAAAAGTATCTCTGAATGACTTGAAATTTTACACAGTAGTAGTCAACGTCGCCCTGAACAAGGATCCGTTTAAAATATTCACATATCTCTTAAGGAATAATTGAAATGAATTTTTTAAATGAGGAAACGATCCATTTGCCCTGATGCACTTTGCACATGTGGTGGTTGAAAAAGCTTACAGCACCTGGTATTCCCAGGCGGTCTCCCATCCAAGTACTAACCGGGCCCGACCCTGCTTAGCTTCCGAGATCAGACGAGATCGGGCGTGTTCAGGGTGGTATGGCCGTAAGCTGAATAGTAGTCAACAAACACTCTATTTATGCTGATGCACTCTGACAGTGAGCTGACTTTGTTGCGAAAAAAGTCACTTTTTGCCCAAAAAGTATCTCTGAATGACTTGAAATTTTACACAGTAGTAGTCAACGTCGCCCTGAACAAGGATCCGTTGAAAATATTCACATATCTCTTAAGGAATAATTGAAATGAATTTTTTAAATGAGGAAACGATCCATTTGCCCTGATGCACTTTGCACATGTGGTGGTTGAAAAAGCTTACAGCACCTGGTATTCCCAGGCGGTCTCCCATCCAAGTACTAACCGGGCCCGACCCTGCTTAGCTTCCGAGATCAGACAAGATCGGGCGTGTTCAGGGTGGTATGGCCGTAAGCGGAATAGTAGTCAACAAACACTCTATTTATGCTGATGCACTTTGACAGTGAGCTGACTTTGTTGCGAAAAAAGTCACTTTTTGCCCAAAAAGTATCTCTGAATGACTTGAAATTTTACACAGTAGTAGTCAACGTCGCCCTGAACAAGGATCCGTTGAAAATATTCACATATCTCTTAAGGAATAATTGAAATGATTTTTTTTAAATGAGGAAACGATCCATTTGCCCTGATGCATTTTGCACGTGGTGGTTGAAAAAGCTTACAGCACCTGGTATTCCCAGGCGGTCTCCCATCCAAGTACTAACCAGGCCCGACCCTGCTTAGCTTCCGAGATCAGACGAGATTGGGCGTGTTCAGGGTGGTATGGCCGTAAGCGGAATAGTAGTCAACAAACACTCTATTTATGCTGATGCACTTTGACAGTGAGCTGACTTTGTTGCGAAAAAAGTCACTTTTTGCCCAAAAAGTATCTCTGAATGACTTGAAATTTTACACAGTAGTAGTCAACGTCGCCCTGAACAAGGATCCGTTGAAAATATTCACATATCTCTTAAGGAATAATTGAAATGAATTTTTTAAATGAGGAAACGATCCATTTGCCCTGATGCACTTTGCACATGTGGTGGTTGAAAAAGCTTACAGCACCTGGTATTCCCAGGCGGTCTCCCATCCAAGTACTAACCGGGCCCGACCCTGCTTAGCTTCCGAGATCAGACGAGATCGGGCGTGTTCAGGGTGGTATGGCCGTAAGCTGAATAGTAGTCAACAAACACTCTATTTATGCTGATGCACTTTGACAGTGAGCTGACTTTCTTCCGAAAAAAGTCACTTTTTGCCCAAAAAGTATCTCTGAATGACTTGAAATTTTACACAGTAGTAGTCAACGTCGCCCTGAACAAGGATCCGTTGAAAATATTCACATATCTCTTAAGGAATAATTGAAATGAATTTTTTTAAATGAGGAAACGATCCATTTGCCCTGATGCACTTTGCACATGTGGTGGTTGAAAAAGCTTACAGCACCTGGTATTCCCAGGCGGTCTCCCATCCAAGTACTAACCAGGCCCGACCCTGCTTAGCTTCCGAGATCAGACGAGATCGGGCGTGTTCAGGGTGGTATGGCCGTAAGCGGAATAGTAGTCAACAAACACTCTATTTATGCTGATGCACTTTGACAGTGAGCTGACTTTGTTGCGAAAAAAGTCACTTTTTGCCCAAAAAGTATCTCTGAAGACTTGAAATTTTACACAGTAGTAGTCAACGTCGCCCTGAACAAGGATCCGTTGAAAATATTCACATATCTCTTAAGGAATAATTGAAATGAATTTTTTAAATGAGGAAACGATCCATTTGCCCTGATGCACTTTGCACATGTGGTGGTTGAAAAAGCTTACAGCACCTGGTATTCCCAGTCGGTCTCCCATCCAAGTACTAACCGGGCCCGACCCTACTTAGCTTCCGAGATCAGACGAGATCGGGCGTGTTCAGGGTGGTATGGCCGTAAGCTGAATAGTAGTCAACAAACACTCTATTTATGCTGATGCACTTTGACAGTGAGCTGACTTTCTTCCGAAAAAAGTCACTTTTTGCCCAAAAAGTATCTCTGAATGACTTGAAATTTTACACAGTAGTAGTCAACGTCGCCCTGAACAAGGATCCGTTGAAAATATTCACATATCTCTTAAGGAATAATTGAAATGAATTTTTTTAAATGAGGAAACGATCCATTTGCCCTGATGCACTTTGCACATGTGGTGGTTGAAAAAGCTTACAGCACCTGGTATTCCCAGGCGGTCTCCCATCCAAGTACTAACCAGGCCCGACCCTGCTTAGCTTCCGAGATCAGACGAGATCGGGCGTGTTCAGGGTGGTATGGCCGTAAGCGGAATAGTAGTCAACAAACACTCTATTTATGCTGATGCACTTTGACAGTGAGCTGACTTTGTTGCGAAAAAAGTCACTTTTTGCCCAAAAAGTATCTCTGAATGACTTGAAATTTTACACAGTAGTAGTCAACGTCGCCCTGAACAAGGATCCGTTGAAAATATTCACATATCTCTTAAGGAATAATTGAAATGAATTTTTTAAATGAGGAAACGATCCATTTGCCCTGATGCACTTTGCACATGTGGTGGTTGAAAAAGCTTACAGCACCTGGTATTCCCAGTCGGTCTCCCATCCAAGTACTAACCGGGCCCGACCCTACTTAGCTTCCGAGATCAGACGAGATCGGGCGTGTTCAGGGTGGTATGGCCGTAAGCTGAATAGTAGTCAACAAACACTCTATTTATGCTGATGCACTTTGACAGTGAGCTGACTTTGTTGCGAAAAAAGTCACTTTTTGCCCAAAAAGTATCTCTGAATGACTTGAAATTTTACACAGTAGTAGTCAACGTCGCCCTGAACAAGGATCCGTTGAAAATATTCACATATCTCTTAAGGAATAATTGAAATGAATTTTTTAAATGAGGAAACGATCCATTTGCCCTGATGCACTTTGCACATGTGGTGGTTGAAAAAGCTTACAGCACCTGGTATTCCCAGTCGGTCTCCCATCCAAGTACTAACCGGGCCCGACCCTACTTAGCTTCCGAGATCAGACGAGATCGGGCGTGTTCAGGGTGGTATGGCCGTAAGCTGAATAGTAGTCAACAAACACTCTATTTATGCTGATGCACTTTGACAGTGAGCTGACTTTCTTCCGAAAAAAGTCACTTTTTGCCCAAAAAGTATCTCTGAATGACTTGAAATTTTACACAGTAGTAGTCAACGTCGCCCTGAACAAGGATCCGTTGAAAATATTCACATATCTCTTAAGGAATAATTGAAATGAATTTTTTTAAATGAGGAAACGATCCATTTGCCCTGATGCACTTTGCACATGTGGTGGTTGAAAAAGCTTACAGCACCTGGTATTCCCAGGCGGTCTCCCATCCAAGTACTAACCAGGCCCGACCCTGCTTAGCTTCCGAGATCAGACGAGATCGGGCGTGTTCAGGGTGGTATGGCCGTAAGCTGAATAGTAGTCAACAAACACTCTATTTATGCTGATGCACTTTGACAGTGAGCTGACTTTGTTGCGAAAAAAGTCACTTTTTGCCCAAAAAGTATCTCTGAATGACTTGAAATTTTACACAGTAGTAGTCAACGTCGCCCTGAACAAGGATCCGTTGAAAATATTCACATATCTCTTAAGGAATAATTGAAATGAATTTTTTAAATGAGGAAACGATCCATTTGCCCTGATGCACTTTGCACATGTGGTGGTTGAAAAAGCTTACAGCACCTGGTATTCCCAGGCGGTCTCCCATCCAAGTACTAACCGGGCCCGACCCTACTTAGCTTCCGAGATCAGACGAGATCGGGCGTGTTCAGGGTGGTATGGCCGTAAGCGGAATAGTAGTCAACAAACACTCTATTTATGCTGATGCACTTTGACAGTGAGCTGACTTTGTTGCGAAAAAAGTCACTTTTTGCCCAAAAAGTATCTCTGAATGACTTGAAATTTTACACAGTAGTAGTCAACGTCGCCCTGAACAAGGATCCGTTGAAAATATTCACATATCTCTTAAGGAATAATTGAAATGAATTTTTTAAATGAGGAAACGATCCATTTGCCCTGATGCACTTTGCACATGTGGTGGTTGAAAAAGCTTACAGCACCTGGTATTCCCAGTCGGTCTCCCATCCAAGTACTAACCGGGCCCGACCCTACTTAGCTTCCGAGATCAGACGAGATCGGGCGTGTTCAGGGTGGTATGGCCGTAAGCTGAATAGTAGTCAACAAACACTCTATTTATGCTGATGCACTTTGACAGTGAGCTGACTTTCTTCCGAAAAAAGTCACTTTTTGCCCAAAAAGTATCTCTGAATGACTTGAAATTTTACACAGTAGTAGTCAACGTCGCCCTGAACAAGGATCCGTTGAAAATATTCACATATCTCTTAAGGAATAATTGAAATGAATTTTTTTAAATGAGGAAACGATCCATTTGCCCTGATGCACTTTGCACATGTGGTGGTTGAAAAAGCTTACAGCACCTGGTATTCCCAGGCGGTCTCCCATCCAAGTACTAACCAGGCCCGACCCTGCTTAGCTTCCGAGATCAGACGAGATCGGGCGTGTTCAGGGTGGTATGGCCGTAAGCGGAATAGTAGTCAACAAACACTCTATTTATGCTGATGCACTTTGACAGTGAGCTGACTTTGTTGCGAAAAAAGTCACTTTTTGCCCAAAAAGTATCTCTGAATGACTTGAAATTTTACACAGTAGTAGTCAACGTCGCCCTGAACAAGGATCCGTTGAAAATATTCACATATCTCTTAAGGAATAATTGAAATGAATTTTTTAAATGAGGAAACGATCCATTTGCCCTGATGCACTTTGCACATGTGGTGGTTGAAAAAGCTTACAGCACCTGGTATTCCCAGGCGGTCTCCCATCCAAGTACTAACCGGGCCCGACCCTACTTAGCTTCCGAGATCAGACAAGATCGGGCGTGTTCAGGGTGGTATGGCCGTAAGCAGAATAGTAGTCAACAAACACTCTATTTATGCTGATGCACTTTGACCGTGAGCTGACTTTGTTGCGAAAAAAGTCACTTTTTGCCCAAAAAGTATCTCTGAATGACTTGAAATTTTACACAGTAGTAGTCAACGTCGCCCTGAACAAGGATCCGTTGAAAATATTCACATATCTCTTAAGGAATAATTGAAATGAATTTTTTAAATGAGGAAACGATCCATTTGCCCTGATGCACTTTGCACATGTGGTGGTTGAAAAAGCTTACAGCACCTGGTATTCCCAGGCGGTCTCCCATCCAAGTACTAACCGGGCCCGACCCTACTTAGCTTCCGAGATCAGACAAGATCGGGCGTGTTCAGGGTGGTATGGCCGTAAGCAGAATAGTAGTCAACAAACACTCTATTTATGCTGATGCACTTTGACAGTGAGCTGACTTTGTTGCGAAAAAAGTCACTTTTTTCCCAAAAAGTATCTCTGAATGACTTGAAATTTTACACAGTAGTAGTCAACGTCGCCCTGAACAAGGATCCGTTGAAAATATTCACATATCTCTTAAGGAATAATTGAAATGAATTTTTTAAATGAGGAAACGATCCATTTGCCCTGATGCACTTTGCACATGTGGTGGTTGAAAAAGCTTACAGCACCTGGTATTCCCAGGCGGTCTCCCATCCAAGTACTAACCGGGCCCTACCCTGCTTAGCTTTCGAGATCAGACAAGATCGGGCGTGTTCAGGGTGGTATGGCCGTAAGCGGAATAGTAGTCAACAAACACTCTATTTATGCTGATGCACTTTGACAGTGAGCTGACTTTGTTGCGAAAAAAGTCACTTTTTGCCCAAAAAGTATCTCTGAATGACTTGAAATTTTACACAGTAGTAGTCAACGTCGCCCTGAACAAG
Source organism: Microchirus variegatus (assembly GCF_963457635.1). Lineage (NCBI taxonomy): Eukaryota > Metazoa > Chordata > Actinopteri > Pleuronectiformes > Soleidae > Microchirus > Microchirus variegatus. The sequence goes on from NC_139824.1 coordinate 545,949, forward strand.
GATCCGTTGAAAATATTCACATATCTCTTAAGGAATAATTGAAATGAATTTTTTTAAATGAGGAAACGATCCATTTGCCCTGATGCACTTTGCACATGTGGTGGTTGAAAAAGCTTACAGCACCTGGTATTCCCAGGCGGTCTCCCATCCAAGTACTAACCAGGCCCGACCCTGCTTAGCTTCCGAGATCAGACGAGATCGGGCGTGTTCAGGGTGGTATGGCCGTAAGCGGAATAGTAGTCAACAAACACTCTATTTATGCTGATGCACTTTGACAGTGAGCTGACTTTGTTGCGAAAAAAGTCACTTTTTGCCCAAAAAGTATCTCTGAATGACTTGAAATTTTACACAGTAGTAGTCAACGTCGCCCTGAACAAGGATCCGTTGAAAATATTCACATATCTCTTAAGGAATAATTGAAATGAATTTTTTAAATGAGGAAACGATCCATTTGCCCTGATGCACTTTGCACATGTGGTGGTTGAAAAAGCTTACAGCACCTGGTATTCCCAGGCGGTCTCCCATCCAAGTACTAACCGGGCCCGACCCTACTTAGCTTCCGAGATCAGACAAGATCGGGCGTGTTCAGGGTGGTATGGCCGTAAGCAGAATAGTAGTCAACAAACACTCTATTTATGCTGATGCACTTTGACAGTGAGCTGACTTTCTTCCGAAAAAAGTCACTTTTTGCCCAAAAAGTATCTCTGAATGACTTGAAATTTTACACAGTAGTAGTCAACGTCGCCCTGAACAAGGATCCGTTGAAAATATTCACATATCTCTTAAGGAATAATTGAAATGAATTTTTTAAATGAGGAAACGATCCATTTGCCCTGATGCACTTTGCACATGTGGTGGTTGAAAAAGCTTACAGCACCTGGTATTCCCAGTCGGTCTCCCATCCAAGTACTAACCGGGCCCGACCCTACTTAGCTTCCGAGATCAGACGAGATCGGGCGTGTTCAGGGTGGTATGGCCGTAAGCTGAATAGTAGTCAACAAACACTCTATTTATGCTGATGCACTTTGACAGTGAGCTGACTTTCTTCCGAAAAAAGTCACTTTTTGCCCAAAAAGTATCTCTGAATGACTTGAAATTTTACACAGTAGTAGTCAACGTCGCCCTGAACAAGGATCCGTTGAAAATATTCACATATCTCTTAAGGAATAATTGAAATGAATTTTTTTAAATGAGGAAACGATCCATTTGCCCTGATGCACTTTGCACATGTGGTGGTTGAAAAAGCTTACAGCACCTGGTATTCCCAGGCGGTCTCCCATCCAAGTACTAACCAGGCCCGACCCTGCTTAGCTTCCGAGATCAGACGAGATCGGGCGTGTTCAGGGTGGTATGGCCGTAAGCGGAATAGTAGTCAACAAACACTCTATTTATGCTGATGCACTTTGACAGTGAGCTGACTTTGTTGCGAAAAAAGTCACTTTTTGCCCAAAAAGTATCTCTGAATGACTTGAAATTTTACACAGTAGTAGTCAACGTCGCCCTGAACAAGGATCCGTTGAAAATATTCACATATCTCTTAAGGAATAATTGAAATGAATTTTTTAAATGAGGAAACGATCCATTTGCCCTGATGCACTTTGCACATGTGGTGGTTGAAAAAGCTTACAGCACCTGGTATTCCCAGTCGGTCTCCCATCCAAGTACTAACCGGGCCCGACCCTACTTAGCTTCCGAGATCAGACGAGATCGGGCGTGTTCAGGGTGGTATGGCCTTAAGCTGAATAGTAGTCAACAAACACTCTATTTATGCTGATGCACTTTGACAGTGAGCTGACTTTCTTCCGAAAAAAGTCACTTTTTGCCCAAAAAGTATCTCTGAATGACTTGAAATTTTACACAGTAGTAGTCAACGTCGCCCTGAACAAGGATCCGTTGAAAATATTCACATATCTCTTAAGGAATAATTGAAATGAATTTTTTTAAATGAGGAAACGATCCATTTGCCCTGATGCACTTTGCACATGTGGTGGTTGAAAAAGCTTACAGCACCTGGTATTCCCAGGCGGTCTCCCATCCAAGTACTAACCAGGCCCGACCCTGCTTAGCTTCCGAGATCAGACGAGATCGGGCGTGTTCAGGGTGGTATGGCCGTAAGCGGAATAGTAGTCAACAAACACTCTATTTATGCTGATGCACTTTGACAGTGAGCTGACTTTGTTGCGAAAAAAGTCACTTTTTGCCCAAAAAGTATCTCTGAATGACTTGAAATTTTACACAGTAGTAGTCAACGTCGCCCTGAACAAGGATCCGTTGAAAATATTCACATATCTCTTAAGGAATAATTGAAATGAATTTTTTAAATGAGGAAACGATCCATTTGCCCTGATGCACTTTGCACATGTGGTGGTTGAAAAAGCTTACAGCACCTGGTATTCCCAGGCTGTCTCCCATCCAAGTACTAACCGGGCCCGACCCTACTTAGCTTCCGAGATCAGACAAGATCGGGCGTGTTCAGGGTGGTATGGCCGTAAGCAGAATAGTAGTCAACAAACACTCTATTTATGCTGATGCACTTTGACAGTGAGCTGACTTTGTTGCGAAAAAAGTCACTTTTTGCCCAAAAAGTATCTCTGAATGACTTGAAATTTTACACAGTAGTAGTCAACGTCGCCCTGAACAAGGATCCGTTGAAAATATTCACATATCTCTTAAGGAATAATTGAAATGAATTTTTTAAATGAGGAAACGATCCATTTGCCCTGATGCACTTTGCACATGTGGTGGTTGAAAAAGCTTACAGCACCTGGTATTCCCAGGCGGTCTCCCATCCAAGTACTAACCGGGCCCGACCCTACTTAGCTTCCGAGATCAGACAAGATCGGGCGTGTTCAGGGTGGTATGGCCGTAAGCAGAATAGTAGTCAACAAACACTCTATTTATGCTGATGCACTTTGACAGTGAGCTGACTTTGTTGCGAAAAAAGTCACTTTTTTCCCAAAAAGTATCTCTGAATGACTTGAAATTTTACACAGTAGTAGTCAACGTCGCCCTGAACAAGGATCCGTTGAAAATATTCACATATCTCTTAAGGAATAATTGAAATGAATTTTTTAAATGAGGAAACGATCCATTTGCCCTGATGCACTTTGCACATGTGGTGGTTGAAAAAGCTTACAGCACCTGGTATTCCCAGGCGGTCTCCCATCCAAGTACTAACCGGGCCCTACCCTGCTTAGCTTTCGAGATCAGACAAGATCGGGCGTGTTCAGGGTGGTATGGCCGTAAGCGGAATAGTAGTCAACAAACACTCTATTTATGCTGATGCACTTTGACAGTGAGCTGACTTTGTTGCGAAAAAAGTCACTTTTTGCCCAAAAAGTATCTCTGAATGACTTGAAATTTTACACAGTAGTAGTCAACGTCGCCCTGAACAAGGATCCGTTGAAAATATTCACATATCTCTTAAGGAATAATTGAAATGAATTTTTTTAAATGAGGAAACGATCCATTTGCCCTGATGCACTTTGCACATGTGGTGGTTGAAAAAGCTTACAGCACCTGGTATTCCCAGGCGGTCTCCCATCCAAGTACTAACCAGGCCCGACCCTGCTTAGCTTCCGAGATCAGACGAGATCGGGCGTGTTCAGGGTGGTATGGCCGTAAGCGGAATAGTAGTCAACAAACACTCTATTTATGCTGATGCACTTTGACAGTGAGCTGACTTTGTTGCGAAAAAAGTCACTTTTTGCCCAAAAAGTATCTCTGAATGACTTGAAATTTTACACAGTAGTAGTCAACGTCGCCCTGAACAAGGATCCGTTGAAAATATTCACATATCTCTTAAGGAATAATTGAAATGAATTTTTTTAAATGAGGAAACGATCCATTTGCCCTGATGCACTTTGCACATGTGGTGGTTGAAAAAGCTTACAGCACCTGGTATTCCCAGGCGGTCTCCCATCCAAGTACTAACCGGGCCCTACCCTGCTTAGCTTTCGAGATCAGACAAGATCGGGCGTGTTCAGGGTGGTATGGCCGTAAGCGGAATAGTAGTCAACAAACACTCTATTTATGCTGATGCACTTTGACAGTGAGCTGACTTTGTTGCGAAAAAAGTCACTTTTTGCCCAAAAAGTATCTCTGAATGACTTGAAATTTTACACAGTAGTAGTCAACGTCGCCCTGAACAAGGATCCGTTGAAAATATTCACATATCTCTTAAGGAATAATTGAAATGAATTTTTTAAATGAGGAAACGATCCATTTGCCCTGATGCACTTTGCACATGTGGTGGTTGAAAAAGCTTACAGCACCTGGTATTCCCAGTCGGTCTCCCATCCAAGTACTAACCGGGCCCGACCCTACTTAGCTTCCGAGATCAGACGAGATCGGGCGTGTTCAGGGTGGTATGGCCTTAAGCTGAATAGTAGTCAACAAACACTCTATTTATGCTGATGCACTTTGACAGTGAGCTGACTTTCTTCCGAAAAAAGTCACTTTTTGCCCAAAAAGTATCTCTGAATGACTTGAAATTTTACACAGTAGTAGTCAACGTCGCCCTGAACAAGGATCCGTTGAAAATATTCACATATCTCTTAAGGAATAATTGAAATGAATTTTTTTAAATGAGGAAACGATCCATTTGCCCTGATGCACTTTGCACATGTGGTGGTTGAAAAAGCTTACAGCACCTGGTATTCCCAGGCGGTCTCCCATCCAAGTACTAACCAGGCCCGACCCTGCTTAGCTTCCGAGATCAGACGAGATCGGGCGTGTTCAGGGTGGTATGGCCGTAAGCGGAATAGTAGTCAACAAACACTCTATTTATGCTGATGCACTTTGACAGTGAGCTGACTTTGTTGCGAAAAAAGTCACTTTTTGCCCAAAAAGTATCTCTGAATGACTTGAAATTTTACACAGTAGTAGTCAACGTCGCCCTGAACAAGGATCCGTTGAAAATATTCACATATCTCTTAAGGAATAATTGAAATGAATTTTTTAAATGAGGAAACGATCCATTTGCCCTGATGCACTTTGCACATGTGGTGGTTGAAAAAGCTTACAGCACCTGGTATTCCCAGGCTGTCTCCCATCCAAGTACTAACCGGGCCCGACCCTACTTAGCTTCCGAGATCAGACAAGATCGGGCGTGTTCAGGGTGGTATGGCCGTAAGCAGAATAGTAGTCAACAAACACTCTATTTATGCTGATGCACTTTGACAGTGAGCTGACTTTGTTGCGAAAAAAGTCACTTTTTGCCCAAAAAGTATCTCTGAATGACTTGAAATTTTACACAGTAGTAGTCAACGTCGCCCTGAACAAGGATCCGTTGAAAATATTCACATATCTCTTAAGGAATAATTGAAATGAATTTTTTAAATGAGGAAACGATCCATTTGCCCTGATGCACTTTGCACATGTGGTGGTTGAAAAAGCTTACAGCACCTGGTATTCCCAGGCTGTCTCCCATCCAAGTACTAACCGGGCCCGACCCTACTTAGCTTCCGAGATCAGACAAGATCGGGCGTGTTCAGGGTGGTATGGCCGTAAGCAGAATAGTAGTCAACAAACACTCTATTTATGCTGATGCACTTTGACAGTGAGCTGACTTTGTTGCGAAAAAAGTCACTTTTTGCCCAAAAAGTATCTCTGAATGACTTGAAATTTTACACAGTAGTAGTCAACGTCGCCCTGAACAAGGATCCGTTGAAAATATTCACATATCTCTTAAGGAATAATTGAAATGAATTTTTTAAATGAGGAAACGATCCATTTGCCCTGATGCACTTTGCACATGTGGTGGTTGAAAAAGCTTACAGCACCTGGTATTCCCAGGCGGTCTCCCATCCAAGTACTAACCGGGCCCGACCCTACTTAGCTTCCGAGATCAGACAAGATCGGGCGTGTTCAGGGTGGTATGGCCGTAAGCAGAATAGTAGTCAACAAACACTCTATTTATGCTGATGCACTTTGACAGTGAGCTGACTTTGTTGCGAAAAAAGTCACTTTTTGCCCAAAAAGTATCTCTGAATGACTTGAAATTTTACACAGTAGTAGTCAACGTCGCCCTGAACAAGGATCCGTTGAAAATATTCACATATCTCTTAAGGAATAATTGAAATGAATTTTTTAAATGAGGAAACGATCCATTTGCCCTGATGCACTTTGCACATGTGGTGGTTGAAAAAGCTTACAGCACCTGGTATTCCCAGGCGGTCTCCCATCCAAGTACTAACCAGGCCCGACCCTGCTTAGCTTCCGAGATCAGACGAGATCGGGCGTGTTCAGGGTGGTATGGCCGTAAGCTGAATAGTAGTCAACAAACACTCTATTTATGCTGATGCACTTTGACAGTGAGCTGACTTTCTTCCGAAAAAAGTCACTTTTTGCCCAAAAAGTATCTCTGAATGACTTGAAATTTTACACAGTAGTAGTCAACGTCGCCCTGAACAAGGATCCGTTGAAAATATTCACATATCTCTTAAGGAATAATTGAAATGAATTTTTTTAAATGAGGAAACGATCCATTTGCCCTGATGCACTTTGCACATGTGGTGGTTGAAAAAGCTTACAGCACCTGGTATTCCCAGGCGGTCTCCCATCCAAGTACTAACCAGGCCCGACCCTGCTTAGCTTCCGAGATCAGACGAGATCGGGCGTGTTCAGGGTGGTATGGCCGTAAGCGGAATAGTAGTCAACAAACACTCTATTTATGCTGATGCACTTTGACAGTGAGCTGACTTTGTTGCGAAAAAAGTCACTTTTTGCCCAAAAAGTATCTCTGAATGACTTGAAATTTTACACAGTAGTAGTCAACGTCGCCCTGAACAAGGATCCGTTGAAAATATTCACATATCTCTTAAGGAATAATTGAAATGAATTTTTTAAATGAGGAAACGATCCATTTGCCCTGATGCACTTTGCACATGTGGTGGTTGAAAAAGCTTACAGCACCTGGTATTCCCAGTCGGTCTCCCATCCAAGTACTAACCGGGCCCGACCCTACTTAGCTTCCGAGATCAGACGAGATCGGGCGTGTTCAGGGTGGTATGGCCTTAAGCTGAATAGTAGTCAACAAACACTCTATTTATGCTGATGCACTTTGACAGTGAGCTGACTTTCTTCCGAAAAAAGTCACTTTTTGCCCAAAAAGTATCTCTGAATGACTTGAAATTTTACACAGTAGTAGTCAACGTCGCCCTGAACAAGGATCCGTTGAAAATATTCACATATCTCTTAAGGAATAATTGAAATGAATTTTTTTAAATGAGGAAACGATCCATTTGCCCTGATGCACTTTGCACATGTGGTGGTTGAAAAAGCTTACAGCACCTGGTATTCCCAGGCGGTCTCCCATCCAAGTACTAACCAGGCCCGACCCTGCTTAGCTTCCGAGATCAGACGAGATCGGGCGTGTTCAGGGTGGTATGGCCGTAAGCGGAATAGTAGTCAACAAACACTCTATTTATGCTGATGCACTTTGACAGTGAGCTGACTTTGTTGCGAAAAAAGTCACTTTTTGCCCAAAAAGTATCTCTGAATGACTTGAAATTTTACACAGTAGTAGTCAACGTCGCCCTGAACAAGGATCCGTTGAAAATATTCACATATCTCTTAAGGAATAATTGAAATGAATTTTTTAAATGAGGAAACGATCCATTTGCCCTGATGCACTTTGCACATGTGGTGGTTGAAAAAGCTTACAGCACCTGGTATTCCCAGGCTGTCTCCCATCCAAGTACTAACCGGGCCCGACCCTACTTAGCTTCCGAGATCAGACAAGATCGGGCGTGTTCAGGGTGGTATGGCCGTAAGCAGAATAGTAGTCAACAAACACTCTATTTATGCTGATGCACTTTGACAGTGAGCTGACTTTGTTGCGAAAAAAGTCACTTTTTGCCCAAAAAGTATCTCTGAATGACTTGAAATTTTACACAGTAGTAGTCAACGTCGCCCTGAACAAGGATCCGTTGAAAATATTCACATATCTCTTAAGGAATAATTGAAATGAATTTTTTAAATGAGGAAACGATCCATTTGCCCTGATGCACTTTGCACATGTGGTGGTTGAAAAAGCTTACAGCACCTGGTATTCCCAGGCGGTCTCCCATCCAAGTACTAACCGGGCCCGACCCTACTTAGCTTCCGAGATCAGACAAGATCGGGCGTGTTCAGGGTGGTATGGCCGTAAGCAGAATAGTAGTCAACAAACACTCTATTTATGCTGATGCACTTTGACAGTGAGCTGACTTTGTTGCGAAAAAAGTCACTTTTTTCCCAAAAAGTATCTCTGAATGACTTGAAATTTTACACAGTAGTAGTCAACGTCGCCCTGAACAAGGATCCGTTGAAAATATTCACATATCTCTTAAGGAATAATTGAAATGAATTTTTTAAATGAGGAAACGATCCATTTGCCCTGATGCACTTTGCACATGTGGTGGTTGAAAAAGCTTACAGCACCTGGTATTCCCAGGCGGTCTCCCATCCAAGTACTAACCGGGCCCTACCCTGCTTAGCTTTCGAGATCAGACAAGATCGGGCGTGTTCAGGGTGGTATGGCCGTAAGCGGAATAGTAGTCAACAAACACTCTATTTATGCTGATGCACTTTGACAGTGAGCTGACTTTGTTGCGAAAAAAGTCACTTTTTGCCCAAAAAGTATCTCTGAATGACTTGAAATTTTACACAGTAGTAGTCAACGTCGCCCTGAACAAGGATCCGTTGAAAATATTCACATATCTCTTAAGGAATAATTGAAATGAATTTTTTTAAATGAGGAAACGATCCATTTGCCCTGATGCACTTTGCACATGTGGTGGTTGAAAAAGCTTACAGCACCTGGTATTCCCAGGCGGTCTCCCATCCAAGTACTAACCAGGCCCGACCCTGCTTAGCTTCCGAGATCAGACGAGATCGGGCGTGTTCAGGGTGGTATGGCCGTAAGCGGAATAGTAGTCAACAAACACTCTATTTATGCTGATGCACTTTGACAGTGAGCTGACTTTGTTGCGAAAAAAGTCACTTTTTGCCCAAAAAGTATCTCTGAATGACTTGAAATTTTACACAGTAGTAGTCAACGTCGCCCTGAACAAGGATCCGTTGAAAATATTCACATATCTCTTAAGGAATAATTGAAATGAATTTTTTTAAATGAGGAAACGATCCATTTGCCCTGATGCACTTTGCACATGTGGTGGTTGAAAAAGCTTACAGCACCTGGTATTCCCAGGCGGTCTCCCATCCAAGTACTAACCAGGCCCGACCCTGCTTAGCTTCCGAGATCAGACGAGATCGGGCGTGTTCAGGGTGGTATGGCCGTAAGCGGAATAGTAGTCAACAAACACTCTATTTATGCTGATGCACTTTGACAGTGAGCTGACTTTGTTGCGAAAAAAGTCACTTTTTGCCCAAAAAGTATCTCTGAATGACTTGAAATTTTACACAGTAGTAGTCAACGTCGCCCTGAACAAGGATCCGTTGAAAATATTCACATATCTCTTAAGGAATAATTGAAATGAATTTTTTAAATGAGGAAACGATCCATTTGCCCTGATGCACTTTGCACATGTGGTGGTTGAAAAAGCTTACAGCACCTGGTATTCCCAGGCGGTCTCCCATCCAAGTACTAACCGGGCCCGACCCTACTTAGCTTCCGAGATCAGACAAGATCGGGCGTGTTCAGGGTGGTATGGCCGTAAGCAGAATAGTAGTCAACAAACACTCTATTTATGCTGATGCACTTTGACAGTGAGCTGACTTTGTTGCGAAAAAAGTCACTTTTTGCCCAAAAAGTATCTCTGAATGACTTGAAATTTTACACAGTAGTAGTCAACGTCGCCCTGAACAAGGATCCGTTGAAAATATTCACATATCTCTTAAGGAATAATTGAAATGAATTTTTTAAATGAGGAAACGATCCATTTGCCCTGATGCACTTTGCACATGTGGTGGTTGAAAAAGCTTACAGCACCTGGTATTCCCAGGCGGTCTCCCATCCAAGTACTAACCAGGCCCGACCCTGCTTAGCTTCCGAGATCAGACGAGATCGGGCGTGTTCAGGGTGGTATGGCCGTAAGCTGAATAGTAGTCAACAAACACTCTATTTATGCTGATGCACTTTGACAGTGAGCTGACTTTCTTCCGAAAAAAGTCACTTTTTGCCCAAAAAGTATCTCTGAATGACTTGAAATTTTACACAGTAGTAGTCAACGTCGCCCTGAACAAGGATCCGTTGAAAATATTCACATATCTCTTAAGGAATAATTGAAATGAATTTTTTTAAATGAGGAAACGATCCATTTGCCCTGATGCACTTTGCACATGTGGTGGTTGAAAAAGCTTACAGCACCTGGTATTCCCAGGCGGTCTCCCATCCAAGTACTAACCAGGCCCGACCCTGCTTAGCTTCCGAGATCAGACGAGATCGGGCGTGTTCAGGGTGGTATGGCCGTAAGCGGAATAGTAGTCAACAAACACTCTATTTATGCTGATGCACTTTGACAGTGAGCTGACTTTGTTGCGAAAAAAGTCACTTTTTGCCCAAAAAGTATCTCTGAATGACTTGAAATTTTACACAGTAGTAGTCAACGTCGCCCTGAACAAGGATCCGTTGAAAATATTCACATATCTCTTAAGGAATAATTGAAATGAATTTTTTAAATGAGGAAACGATCCATTTGCCCTGATGCACTTTGCACATGTGGTGGTTGAAAAAGCTTACAGCACCTGGTATTCCCAGTCGGTCTCCCATCCAAGTACTAACCGGGCCCGACCCTACTTAGCTTCCGAGATCAGACGAGATCGGGCGTGTTCAGGGTGGTATGGCCGTAAGCTGAATAGTAGTCAACAAACACTCTATTTATGCTGATGCACTTTGACAGTGAGCTGACTTTCTTCCGAAAAAAGTCACTTTTTGCCCAAAAAGTATCTCTGAATGACTTGAAATTTTACACAGTAGTAGTCAACGTCGCCCTGAACAAGGATCCGTTGAAAATATTCACATATCTCTTAAGGAATAATTGAAATGAATTTTTTTAAATGAGGAAACGATCCATTTGCCCTGATGCACTTTGCACATGTGGTGGTTGAAAAAGCTTACAGCACCTGGTATTCCCAGGCGGTCTCCCATCCAAGTACTAACCAGGCCCGACCCTGCTTAGCTTCCGAGATCAGACGAGATCGGGCGTGTTCAGGGTGGTATGGCCGTAAGCGGAATAGTAGTCAACAAACACTCTATTTATGCTGATGCACTTTGACAGTGAGCTGACTTTGTTGCGAAAAAAGTCACTTTTTGCCCAAAAAGTATCTCTGAATGACTTGAAATTTTACACAGTAGTAGTCAACGTCGCCCTGAACAAGGATCCGTTGAAAATATTCACATATCTCTTAAGGAATAATTGAAATGAATTTTTTAAATGAGGAAACGATCCATTTGCCCTGATGCACTTTGCACATGTGGTGGTTGAAAAAGCTTACAGCACCTGGTATTCCCAGGCGGTCTCCCATCCAAGTACTAACCAGGCCCGACCGTACTTAGCTTCCGAGATCAGACAAGATCGGGCGTGTTCAGGGTGGTATGGCCGTAAGCAGAATAGTAGTCAACAAACACTCTATTTATGCTGATGCACTTTGACAGTGAGCTGACTTTGTTGCGAAAAAAGTCACTTTTTGCCCAAAAAGTATCTCTGAATGACTTGAAATTTTACACAGTAGTAGTCAACGTCGCCCTGAACAAGGATCCGTTGAAAATATTCACATATCTCTTAAGGAATAATTGAAATGAATTTTTTAAATGAGGAAACGATCCATTTGCCCTGATGCACTTTGCACATGTGGTGGTTGAAAAAGCTTACAGCACCTGGTATTCCCAGGCGGTCTCCCATCCAAGTACTAACCGGGCCCGACCCTACTTAGCTTCCGAGATCAGACAAGATCGGGCGTGTTCAGGGTGGTATGGCCGTAAGCAGAATAGTAGTCAACAAACACTCTATTTATGCTGATGCACTTTGACAGTGAGCTGACTTTGTTGCGAAAAAAGTCACTTTTTTCCCAAAAAGTATCTCTGAATGACTTGAAATTTTACACAGTAGTAGTCAACGTCGCCCTGAACAAGGATCCGTTGAAAATATTCACATATCTCTTAAGGAATAATTGAAATGAATTTTTTAAATGAGGAAACGATCCATTTGCCCTGATGCACTTTGCACATGTGGTGGTTGAAAAAGCTTACAGCACCTGGTATTCCCAGGCGGTCTCCCATCCAAGTATTAACCGGGCCCTACCCTGCTTAGCTTTCGAGATCAGACAAGATCGGGCGTGTTCAGGGTGGTATGGCCGTAAGCAGAAAAATAGTCAACAAACACTCTATTTATGCTGATGCACTTTGACAGTGAGCTGACTTTGTTGCGAAAAAAGTCACTTTTTGCCCAAAAAGTATCTCTGAATGACTTGAAATTTTACACAGTAGTAGTCAACGTCGCCCTGAACAAGGATCCGTTGAAAATATTCACATATCTCTTAAGGAATAATTGAAATGAATTTTTTTAAATGAGGAAACGATCCATTTGCCCTGATGCACTTTGCACATGTGGTGGTTGAAAAAGCTTACAGCACCTGGTATTCCCAGGCGGTCTCCCATCCAAGTACTAACCAGGCCCGACCCTGCTTAGCTTCCGAGATCAGACGAGATCGGGCGTGTTCAGGGTGGTATGGCCGTAAGCGGAATAGTAGTCAACAAACACTCTATTTATGCTGATGCACTTTGACAGTGAGCTGACTTTGTTGCGAAAAAAGTCACTTTTTGCCCAAAAAGTATCTCTGAATGACTTGAAATTTTACACAGTAGTAGTCAACGTCGCCCTGAACAAGGATCCGTTGAAAATATTCACATATCTCTTAAGGAATAATTGAAATGAATTTTTTAAATGAGGAAACGATCCATTTGCCCTGATGCACTTTGCACATGTGGTGGTTGAAAAAGCTTACAGCACCTGGTATTCCCAGGCGGTCTCCCATCCAAGTACTAACCGGGCCCGACCCTACTTAGCTTCCGAGATCAGACAAGATCGGGCGTGTTCAGGGTGGTATGGCCGTAAGCAGAATAGTAGTCAACAAACACTCTATTTATGCTGATGCACTTTGACAGTGAGCTGACTTTGTTGCGAAAAAAGTCACTTTTTGCCCAAAAAGTATCTCTGAATGACTTGAAATTTTACACAGTAGTAGTCAACGTCGCCCTGAACAAGGATCCGTTGAAAATATTCACATATCTCTTAAGGAATAATTGAAATGAATTTTTTAAATGAGGAAACGATCCATTTGCCCTGATGCACTTTGCACATGTGGTGGTTGAAAAAGCTTACAGCACCTGGTATTCCCAGGCGGTCTCCCATCCAAGTACTAACCGGGCCCGACCCTACTTAGCTTCCGAGATCAGACAAGATCGGGCGTGTTCAGGGTGGTATGGCCGTAAGCAGAATAGTAGTCAACAAACACTCTATTTATGCTGATGCACTTTGACAGTGAGCTGACTTTGTTGCGAAAAAAGTCACTTTTTTCCCAAAAAGTATCTCTGAATGACTTGAAATTTTACACAGTAGTAGTCAACGTCGCCCTGAACAAGGATCCGTTGAAAATATTCACATATCTCTTAAGGAATAATTGAAATGAATTTTTTAAATGAGGAAACGATCCATTTGCCCTGATGCACTTTGCACATGTGGTGGTTGAAAAAGCTTACAGCACCTGGTATTCCCAGGCGGTCTCCCATCCAAGTACTAACCGGGCCCTACCCTGCTTAGCTTTCGAGATCAGACAAGATCGGGCGTGTTCAGGGTGGTATGGCCGTAAGCGGAATAGTAGTCAACAAACACTCTATTTATGCTGATGCACTTTGACAGTGAGCTGACTTTGTTGCGAAAAAAGTCACTTTTTGCCCAAAAAGTATCTCTGAATGACTTGAAATTTTACACAGTAGTAGTCAACGTCGCCCTGAACAAGGATCCGTTGAAAATATTCACATATCTCTTAAGGAATAATTGAAATGAATTTTTTAAATGAGGAAACGATCCATTTGCCCTGATGCACTTTGCACATGTGGTGGTTGAAAAAGCTTACAGCACCTGGTATTCCCAGGCGGTCTCCCATCCAAGTACTAACCGGGCCCGACCCTGCTTAGCTTCCGAGATCAGACAAGATCGGGCGTGTTCAGGGTGGTATGGCCGTAAGCGGAATAGTAGTCAACAAACACTCTATTTATGCTGATGCACTTTGACAGTGAGCTGACTTTGTTGCGAAAAAAGTCACTTTTTGCCCAAAAAGTATCTCTGAATGACTTGAAATTTTACACAGTAGTAGTCAACGTCGCCCTGAACAAGGATCCGTTGAAAATATTCACATATCTCTTAAGGAATAATTGAAATGATTTTTTTTAAATGAGGAAACGATCCATTTGCCCTGATGCATTTTGCACGTGGTGGTTGAAAAAGCTTACAGCACCTGGTATTCCCAGGCGGTCTCCCATCCAAGTACTAACCGGGCCCGACCCTGCTTAGCTTCCGAGATCAGACGAGATTGGGCGTGTTCAGGGTGGTATGGCCGTAAGCGGAATAGTAGTCAACAAACACTCTATTTATGCTGATGCACTTTGACAGTGAGCTGACTTTGTTGCGAAAAAAGTCACTTTTTGCCCAAAAAGTATCTCTGAATGACTTGAAATTTTACACAGTAGTAGTCAACGTCGCCCTGAACAAGGATCCGTTTAAAATATTCACATATCTCTTAAGGAATAATTGAAATGAATTTTTTAAATGAGGAAACGATCCATTTGCCCTGATGCACTTTGCACATGTGGTGGTTGAAAAAGCTTACAGCACCTGGTATTCCCAGGCGGTCTCCCATCCAAGTACTAACCGGGCCCGACCCTGCTTAGCTTCCGAGATCAGACGAGATCGGGCGTGTTCAGGGTGGTATGGCCGTAAGCTGAATAGTAGTCAACAAACACTCTATTTATGCTGATGCACTTTGACAGTGAGCTGACTTTGTTGCGAAAAAAGTCACTTTTTGCCCAAAAAGTATCTCTGAATGACTTGAAATTTTACACAGTAGTAGTCAACGTCGCCCTGAACAAGGATCCGTTGAAAATATTCACATATCTCTTAAGGAATAATTGAAATGATTTTTTTTAAATGAGGAAACGATCCATTTGCCCTGATGCATTTTGCACGTGGTGGTTGAAAAAGCTTACAGCACCTGGTATTCCCAGGCGGTCTCCCATCCAAGTACTAACCGGGCCCGACCCTGCTTAGCTTCCGAGATCAGACGAGATTGGGCGTGTTCAGGGTGGTATGGCCGTAAGCGGAATAGTAGTCAACAAACACTCTATTTATGCTGATGCACTTTGACAGTGAGCTGACTTTGTTGCGAAAAAAGTCACTTTTTGCCCAAAAAGTATCTCTGAATGACTTGAAATTTTACACAGTAGTAGTCAACGTCGCCCTGAACAAGGATCCGTTGAAAATATTCACATATCTCTTAAGGAATAATTGAAATGAATTTTTTAAATGAGGAAACGATCCATTTGCCCTGATGCACTTTGCACATGTGGTGGTTGAAAAAGCTTACAGCACCTGGTATTCCCAGGCGGTCTCCCATCCAAGTACTAACCGGGCCCGACCCTGCTTAGCTTCCGAGATCAGACGAGATCGGGCGTGTTCAGGGTGGTATGGCCGTAAGCTGAATAGTAGTCAACAAACACTCTATTTATGCTGATGCACTTTGACAGTGAGCTGACTTTCTTCCCAAAAAAGTCACTTTTTGCCCAAAAAGTATCTCTGAATGACTTGAAATTTTACACAGTAGTAGTCAACGTCGCCCTGAACAAGGATCCGTTGAAAATATTCACATATCTCTTAAGGAATAATTGAAATGAATTTTTTTAAATGAGGAAACGATCCATTTGCCCTGATGCACTTTGCACATGTGGTGGTTGAAAAAGCTTACAGCACCTGGTATTCCCAGGCGGTCTCCCATCCAAGTACTAACCAGGCCCGACCCTGCTTAGCTTCCGAGATCAGACGAGATCGGCGTGTTCAGGGTGGTATGGCCGTAAGCGGAATAGTAGTCAACAAACACTCTATTTATGCTGATGCACTTTGACAGTGAGCTGACTTTCTTCCGAAAAAAGTCACTTTTTGCCCAAAAAGTATCTCTGAATGACTTGAAATTTTACACAGTAGTAGTCAACGTCGCCCTGAACAAGGATCCGTTGAAAATATTCACATATCTCTTAAGGAATAATTGAAATGAATTTTTTTAAATGAGGAAACGATCCATTTGCCCTGATGCACTTTGCACATGTGGTGGTTGAAAAAGCTTACAGCACCTGGTATTCCCAGGCGGTCTCCCATCCAAGTACTAACCAGGCCCGACCCTGCTTAGCTTCCGAGATCAGACGAGATCGGGCGTGTTCAGGGTGGTATGGCCGTAAGCGGAATAGTAGTCAACAAACACTCTATTTATGCTGATGCACTTTGACAGTGAGCTGACTTTGTTGCGAAAAAAGTCACTTTTTGCCCAAAAAGTATCTCTGAATGACTTGAAATTTTACACAGTAGTAGTCAACGTCGCCCTGAACAAGGATCCGTTGAAAATATTCACATATCTCTTAAGGAATAATTGAAATGAATTTTTTAAATGAGGAAACGATCCATTTGCCCTGATGCACTTTGCACATGTGGTGGTTGAAAAAGCTTACAGCACCTGGTATTCCCAGTCGGTCTCCCATCCAAGTACTAACCGGGCCCGACCCTACTTAGCTTCCGAGATCAGACGAGATCGGGCGTGTTCAGGGTGGTATGGCCGTAAGCTGAATAGTAGTCAACAAACACTCTATTTATGCTGATGCACTTTGACAGTGAGCTGACTTTCTTCCGAAAAAAGTCACTTTTTGCCCAAAAAGTATCTCTGAATGACTTGAAATTTTACACAGTAGTAGTCAACGTCGCCCTGAACAAGGATCCGTTGAAAATATTCACATATCTCTTAAGGAATAATTGAAATGAATTTTTTTAAATGAGGAAACGATCCATTTGCCCTGATGCACTTTGCACATGTGGTGGTTGAAAAAGCTTACAGCACCTGGTATTCCCAGGCGGTCTCCCATCCAAGTACTAACCAGGCCCGACCCTGCTTAGCTTCCGAGATCAGACGAGATCGGGCGTGTTCAGGGTGGTATGGCCGTAAGCGGAATAGTAGTCAACAAACACTCTATTTATGCTGATGCACTTTGACAGTGAGCTGACTTTGTTGCGAAAAAAGTCACTTTTTGCCCAAAAAGTATCTCTGAATGACTTGAAATTTTACACAGTAGTAGTCAACGTCGCCCTGAACAAGGATCCGTTGAAAATATTCACATATCTCTTAAGGAATAATTGAAATGAATTTTTTAAATGAGGAAACGATCCATTTGCCCTGATGCACTTTGCACATGTGGTGGTTGAAAAAGCTTACAGCACCTGGTATTCCCAGGCGGTCTCCCATCCAAGTACTAACCAGGCCCGACCCTGCTTAGCTTCCGAGATCAGACGAGATCGGGCGTGTTCAGGGTGGTATGGCCGTAAGCGGAATAGTAGTCAACAAACACTCTATTTATGCTGATGCACTTTGACAGTGAGCTGACTTTGTTGCGAAAAAAGTCACTTTTTGCCCAAAAAGTATCTCTGAATGACTTGAAATTTTACACAGTAGTAGTCAACGTCGCCCTGAACAAGGATCCGTTGAAAATATTCACATATCTCTTAAGGAATAATTGAAATGAATTTTTTAAATGAGGAAACGATCCATTTGCCCTGATGCACTTTGCACATGTGGTGGTTGAAAAAGCTTACAGCACCTGGTATTCCCAGTCGGTCTCCCATCCAAGTACTAACCGGGCCCGACCCTACTTAGCTTCCGAGATCAGACGAGATCGGGCGTGTTCAGGGTGGTATGGCCGTAAGCTGAATAGTAGTCAACAAACACTCTATTTATGCTGATGCACTTTGACAGTGAGCTGACTTTCTTCCGAAAAAAGTCACTTTTTGCCCAAAAAGTATCTCTGAATGACTTGAAATTTTACACAGTAGTAGTCAACGTCGCCCTGAACAAGGATCCGTTGAAAATATTCACATATCTCTTAAGGAATAATTGAAATGAATTTTTTTAAATGAGGAAACGATCCATTTGCCCTGATGCACTTTGCACATGTGGTGGTTGAAAAAGCTTACAGCACCTGGTATTCCCAGGCGGTCTCCCATCCAAGTACTAACCAGGCCCGACCCTGCTTAGCTTCCGAGATCAGACGAGATCGGGCGTGTTCAGGGTGGTATGGCCGTAAGCGGAATAGTAGTCAACAAACACTCTATTTATGCTGATGCACTTTGACAGTGAGCTGACTTTGTTGCGAAAAAAGTCACTTTTTGCCCAAAAAGTATCTCTGAATGACTTGAAATTTTACACAGTAGTAGTCAACGTCGCCCTGAACAAGGATCCGTTGAAAATATTCACATATCTCTTAAGGAATAATTGAAATGAATTTTTTAAATGAGGAAACGATCCATTTGCCCTGATGCACTTTGCACATGTGGTGGTTGAAAAAGCTTACAGCACCTGGTATTCCCAGGCGGTCTCCCATCCAAGTACTAACCAGGCCCGACCCTACTTAGCTTCCGAGATCAGACAAGATCGGGCGTGTTCAGGGTGGTATGGCCGTAAGCAGAATAGTAGTCAACAAACACTCTATTTATGCTGATGCACTTTGACAGTGAGCTGACTTTGTTGCGAAAAAAGTCACTTTTTGCCCAAAAAGTATCTCTGAATGACTTGAAATTTTACACAGTAGTAGTCAACGTCGCCCTGAACAAGGATCCGTTGAAAATATTCACATATCTCTTAAGGAATAATTGAAATGAATTTTTTAAATGAGGAAACGATCCATTTGCCCTGATGCACTTTGCACATGTGGTGGTTGAAAAAGCTTACAGCACCTGGTATTCCCAGGCGGTCTCCCATCCAAGTACTAACCGGGCCCGACCCTACTTAGCTTCCGAGATCAGACAAGATCGGGCGTGTTCAGGGTGGTATGGCCGTAAGCAGAATAGTAGTCAACAAACACTCTATTTATGCTGATGCACTTTGACAGTGAGCTGACTTTGTTGCGAAAAAAGTCACTTTTTTCCCAAAAAGTATCTCTGAATGACTTGAAATTTTACACAGTAGTAGTCAACGTCGCCCTGAACAAGGATCCGTTGAAAATATTCACATATCTCTTAAGGAATAATTGAAATGATTTTTTTTAAATGAGGAAACGATCCATTTGCCCTGATGCATTTTGCACGTGGTGGTTGAAAAAGCTTACAGCACCTGGTATTCCCAGGCGGTCTCCCATCCAAGTACTAACCGGGCCCGACCCTGCTTAGCTTCCGAGATCAGACGAGATCGGGCGTGTTCAGGGTGGTATGGCCGTAAGCTGAATAGTAGTCAACAAACACTCTATTTATGCTGATGCACTTTGACAGTGAGCTGACTTTCTTCCGAAAAAAGTCACTTTTTGCCCAAAAAGTATCTCTGAATGACTTGAAATTTTACACAGTAGTAGTCAACGTCGCCCTGAACAAGGATCCGTTGAAAATATTCACATATCTCTTAAGGAATAATTGAAATGAATTTTTTTAAATGAGGAAACGATCCATTTGCCCTGATGCACTTTGCACATGTGGTGGTTGAAAAAGCTTACAGCACCTGGTATTCCCAGGCGGTCTCCCATCCAAGTACTAACCGGGCCCGACCCTGCTTAGCTTCCGAGATCAGACGAGATCGGGCGTGTTCAGGGTGGTATGGCCGTAAGCTGAATAGTAGTCAACAAACACTCTATTTATGCTGATGCACTTTGACAGTGAGCTGACTTTCTTCCGAAAAAAGTCACTTTTTGCCCAAAAAGTATCTCTGAATGACTTGAAATTTTACACAGTAGTAGTCAACGTCGCCCTGAACAAGGATCCGTTGAAAATATTCACATATCTCTTAAGGAATAATTGAAATGAATTTTTTTAAATGAGGAAACGATCCATTTGCCCTGATGCACTTTGCACATGTGGTGGTTGAAAAAGCTTACAGCACCTGGTATTCCCAGGCGGTCTCCCATCCAAGTACTAACCAGGCCCGACCCTGCTTAGCTTCCGAGATCAGACGAGATCGGCGTGTTCAGGGTGGTATGGCCGTAAGCGGAATAGTAGTCAACAAACACTCTATTTATGCTGATGCACTTTGACAGTGAGCTGACTTTGTTGCGAAAAAAGTCACTTTTTTCCCAAAAAGTATCTCTGAATGACTTGAAATTTTACACAGTAGTAGTCAACGTCGCCCTGAACAAGGATCCGTTGAAAATATTCACATATCTCTTAAGGAATAATTGAAATGATTTTTTTTAAATGAGGAAACGATCCATTTGCCCTGATGCATTTTGCACGTGGTGGTTGAAAAAGCTTACAGCACCTGGTATTCCCAGGCGGTCTCCCATCCAAGTACTAACCGGGCCCGACCCTGCTTAGCTTCCGAGATCAGACGAGATCGGGCGTGTTCAGGGTGGTATGGCCGTAAGCTGAATAGTAGTCAACAAACACTCTATTTATGCTGATGCACTTTGACAGTGAGCTGACTTTCTTCCGAAAAAAGTCACTTTTTGCCCAAAAAGTATCTCTGAATGACTTGAAATTTTACACAGTAGTAGTCAACGTCGCCCTGAACAAGGATCCGTTGAAAATATTCACATATCTCTTAAGGAATAATTGAAATGAATTTTTTTAAATGAGGAAACGATCCATTTGCCCTGATGCACTTTGCACATGTGGTGGTTGAAAAAGCTTACAGCACCTGGTATTCCCAGGCGGTCTCCCATCCAAGTACTAACCGGGCCCGACCCTGCTTAGCTTCCGAGATCAGACGAGATCGGGCGTGTTCAGGGTGGTATGGCCGTAAGCTGAATAGTAGTCAACAAACACTCTATTTATGCTGATGCACTTTGACAGTGAGCTGACTTTCTTCCGAAAAAAGTCACTTTTTGCCCAAAAAGTATCTCTGAATGACTTGAAATTTTACACAGTAGTAGTCAACGTCGCCCTGAACAAGGATCCGTTGAAAATATTCACATATCTCTTAAGGAATAATTGAAATGAATTTTTTTAAATGAGGAAACGATCCATTTGCCCTGATGCACTTTGCACATGTGGTGGTTGAAAAAGCTTACAGCACCTGGTATTCCCAGGCGGTCTCCCATCCAAGTACTAACCAGGCCCGACCCTGCTTAGCTTCCGAGATCAGACGAGATCGGCGTGTTCAGGGTGGTATGGCCGTAAGCGGAATAGTAGTCAACAAACACTCTATTTATGCTGATGCACTTTGACAGTGAGCTGACTTTGTTGCGAAAAAAGTCACTTTTTGCCCAAAAAGTATCTCTGAATGACTTGAAATTTTACACAGTAGTAGTCAACGTCGCCCTGAACAAGGATCCGTTGAAAATATTCACATATCTCTTAAGGAATAATTGAAATGATTTTTTTTAAATGAGGAAACGATCCATTTGCCCTGATGCATTTTGCACGTGGTGGTTGAAAAAGCTTACAGCACCTGGTATTCCCAGGCGGTCTCCCATCCAAGTACTAACCGGGCCCGACCCTGCTTAGCTTCCGAGATCAGACGAGATTGGGCGTGTTCAGGGTGGTATGGCCGTAAGCGGAATAGTAGTCAACAAACACTCTATTTATGCTGATGCACTTTGACAGTGAGCTGACTTTGTTGCGAAAAAAGTCACTTTTTTCCCAAAAAGTATCTCTGAATGACTTGAAATTTTACACAGTAGTAGTCAACGTCGCCCTGAACAAGGATCCGTTGAAAATATTCACATATCTCTTAAGGAATAATTGAAATGAATTTTTTTAAATGAGGAAACGATCCATTTGCCCTGATGCACTTTGCACATGTGGTGGTTGAAAAAGCTTACAGCACCTGGTATTCCCAGGCGGTCTCCCATCCAAGTACTAACCGGGCCCGACCCTGCTTAGCTTCCGAGATCAGACGAGATCGGGCGTGTTCAGGGTGGTATGGCCGTAAGCTGAATAGTAGTCAACAAACACTCTATTTATGCTGATGCACTTTGACAGTGAGCTGACTTTCTTCCGAAAAAAGTCACTTTTTGCCCAAAAAGTATCTCTGAATGACTTGAAATTTTACACAGTAGTAGTCAACGTCGCCCTGAACAAGGATCCGTTGAAAATATTCACATATCTCTTAAGGAATAATTGAAATGAATTTTTTTAAATGAGGAAACGATCCATTTGCCCTGATGCACTTTGCACATGTGGTGGTTGAAAAAGCTTACAGCACCTGGTATTCCCAGGCGGTCTCCCATCCAAGTACTAACCAGGCCCGACCCTGCTTAGCTTCCGAGATCAGACGAGATCGGCGTGTTCAGGGTGGTATGGCCGTAAGCGGAATAGTAGTCAACAAACACTCTATTTATGCTGATGCACTTTGACAGTGAGCTGACTTTGTTGCGAAAAAAGTCACTTTTTGCCCAAAAAGTATCTCTGAATGACTTGAAATTTTACACAGTAGTAGTCAACGTCGCCCTGAACAAGGATCCGTTGAAAATATTCACATATCTCTTAAGGAATAATTGAAATGATTTTTTTTAAATGAGGAAACGATCCATTTGCCCTGATGCATTTTGCACGTGGTGGTTGAAAAAGCTTACAGCACCTGGTATTCCCAGGCGGTCTCCCATCCAAGTACTAACCGGGCCCGACCCTGCTTAGCTTCCGAGATCAGACGAGATTGGGCGTGTTCAGGGTGGTATGGCCGTAAGCGGAATAGTAGTCAACAAACACTCTATTTATGCTGATGCACTTTGACAGTGAGCTGACTTTGTTGCGAAAAAAGTCACTTTTTTCCCAAAAAGTATCTCTGAATGACTTGAAATTTTACACAGTAGTAGTCAACGTCGCCCTGAACAAGGATCCGTTGAAAATATTCACATATCTCTTAAGGAATAATTGAAATGAATTTTTTTAAATGAGGAAACGATCCATTTGCCCTGATGCACTTTGCACATGTGGTGGTTGAAAAAGCTTACAGCACCTGGTATTCCCAGGCGGTCTCCCATCCAAGTACTAACCGGGCCCGACCCTGCTTAGCTTCCGAGATCAGACGAGATCGGGCGTGTTCAGGGTGGTATGGCCGTAAGCTGAATAGTAGTCAACAAACACTCTATTTATGCTGATGCACTTTGACAGTGAGCTGACTTTCTTCCGAAAAAAGTCACTTTTTGCCCAAAAAGTATCTCTGAATGACTTGAAATTTTACACAGTAGTAGTCAACGTCGCCCTGAACAAGGATCCGTTGAAAATATTCACATATCTCTTAAGGAATAATTGAAATGAATTTTTTTAAATGAGGAAACGATCCATTTGCCCTGATGCACTTTGCACATGTGGTGGTTGAAAAAGCTTACAGCACCTGGTATTCCCAGGCGGTCTCCCATCCAAGTACTAACCAGGCCCGACCCTGCTTAGCTTCCGAGATCAGACGAGATCGGCGTGTTCAGGGTGGTATGGCCGTAAGCGGAATAGTAGTCAACAAACACTCTATTTATGCTGATGCACTTTGACAGTGAGCTGACTTTGTTGCGAAAAAAGTCACTTTTTGCCCAAAAAGTATCTCTGAATGACTTGAAATTTTACACAGTAGTAGTCAACGTCGCCCTGAACAAGGATCCGTTGAAAATATTCACATATCTCTTAAGGAATAATTGAAATGATTTTTTTAAATGAGGAAACGATCCATTTGCCCTGATGCATTTTGCACGTGGTGGTTGAAAAAGCTTACAGCACCTGGTATTCCCAGGCGGTCTCCCATCCAAGTACTAACCGGGCCCGACCCTGCTTAGCTTCCGAGATCAGACGAGATTGGGCGTGTTCAGGGTGGTATGGCCGTAAGCGGAATAGTAGTCAACAAACACTCTATTTATGCTGATGCACTTTGACAGTGAGCTGACTTTGTTGCGAAAAAAGTCACTTTTTGCCCAAAAAGTATCTCTGAATGACTTGAAATTTTACACAGTAGTAGTCAACGTCGCCCTGAACAAGGATCCGTTGAAAATATTCACATATCTCTTAAGGAATAATTGAAATGAATTTTTTAAATGAGGAAACGATCCATTTGCCCTGATGCACTTTGCACATGTGGTGGTTGAAAAAGCTTACAGCACCTGGTATTCCCAGGCGGTCTCCCATCCAAGTACTAACCGGGCCCGACCCTGCTTAGCTTCCGAGATCAGACGAGATCGGGCGTGTTCAGGGTGGTATGGCCGTAAGCTGAATAGTAGTCAACAAACACTCTATTTATGCTGATGCACTTTGACAGTGAGCTGACTTTCTTCCGAAAAAAGTCACTTTTTGCCCAAAAAGTATCTCTGAATGACTTGAAATTTTACACAGTAGTAGTCAACGTCGCCCTGAACAAGGATCCGTTGAAAATATTCACATATCTCTTAAGGAATAATTGAAATGAATTTTTTTAAATGAGGAAACGATCCATTTGCCCTGATGCACTTTGCACATGTGGTGGTTGAAAAAGCTTACAGCACCTGGTATTCCCAGGCGGTCTCCCATCCAAGTACTAACCGGGCCCGACCCTGCTTAGCTTCCGAGATCAGACGAGATCGGGCGTGTTCAGGGTGGTATGGCCGTAAGCTGAATAGTAGTCAACAAACACTCTATTTATGCTGATGCACTTTGACAGTGAGCTGACTTTCTTCCGAAAAAAGTCACTTTTTGCCCAAAAAGTATCTCTGAATGACTTGAAATTTTACACAGTAGTAGTCAACGTCGCCCTGAACAAGGATCCGTTGAAAATATTCACATATCTCTTAAGGAATAATTGAAATGAATTTTTTTAAATGAGGAAACGATCCATTTGCCCTGATGCACTTTGCACATGTGGTGGTTGAAAAAGCTTACAGCACCTGGTATTCCCAGGCGGTCTCCCATCCAAGTACTAACCAGGCCCGACCCTGCTTAGCTTCCGAGATCAGACGAGATCGGCGTGTTCAGGGTGGTATGGCCGTAAGCGGAATAGTAGTCAACAAACACTCTATTTATGCTGATGCACTTTGACAGTGAGCTGACTTTCTTCCGAAAAAAGTCACTTTTTGCCCAAAAAGTATCTCTGAATGACTTGAAATTTTACACAGTAGTAGTCAACGTCGCCCTGAACAAGGATCCGTTGAAAATATTCACATATCTCTTAAGGAATAATTGAAATGAATTTTTTTAAATGAGGAAACGATCCATTTGCCCTGATGCACTTTGCACATGTGGTGGTTGAAAAAGCTTACAGCACCTGGTATTCCCAGGCGGTCTCCCATCCAAGTACTAACCAGGCCCGACCCTGCTTAGCTTCCGAGATCAGACGAGATCGGCGTGTTCAGGGTGGTATGGCCGTAAGCGGAATAGTAGTCAACAAACACTCTATTTATGCTGATGCACTTTGACAGTGAGCTGACTTTGTTGCGAAAAAAGTCACTTTTTGCCCAAAAAGTATCTCTGAATGACTTGAAATTTTACACAGTAGTAGTCAACGTCGCCCTGAACAAGGATCCGTTGAAAATATTCACATATCTCTTAAGGAATAATTGAAATGATTTTTTTTAAATGAGGAAACGATCCATTTGCCCTGATGCATTTTGCACGTGGTGGTTGAAAAAGCTTACAGCACCTGGTATTCCCAGGCGGTCTCCCATCCAAGTACTAACCGGGCCCGACCCTGCTTAGCTTCCGAGATCAGACGAGATTGGGCGTGTTCAGGGTGGTATGGCCGTAAGCGGAATAGTAGTCAACAAACACTCTATTTATGCTGATGCACTTTGACAGTGAGCTGACTTTGTTGCGAAAAAAGTCACTTTTTGCCCAAAAAGTATCTCTGAATGACTTGAAATTTTACACAGTAGTAGTCAACGTCGCCCTGAACAAGGATCCGTTGAAAATATTCACATATCTCTTAAGGAATAATTGAAATGAATTTTTTAAATGAGGAAACGATCCATTTGCCCTGATGCACTTTGCACATGTGGTGGTTGAAAAAGCTTACAGCACCTGGTATTCCCAGGCGGTCTCCCATCCAAGTACTAACCGGGCCCGACCCTGCTTAGCTTCCGAGATCAGACGAGATCGGGCGTGTTCAGGGTGGTATGGCCGTAAGCTGAATAGTAGTCAACAAACACTCTATTTATGCTGATGCACTTTGACAGTGAGCTGACTTTCTTCCGAAAAAATTCACTTTTTGCCCAAAAAGTATCTCTGAATGACTTGAAATTTTACACAGTAGTAGTCAACGTCGCCCTGAACAAGGATCCGTTGAAAATATTCACATATCTCTTAAGGAATAATTGAAATGAATTTTTTTAGATGAGGAAACGATCCATTTGCCCTGATGCACTTTGCACATGTGGTGGTTGAAAAAGCTTACAGCACCTGGTATTCCCAGGCGGTCTCCCATCCAAGTACTAACCGGGCCCGACCCTGCTTAGCTTCCGAGATCAGACGAGATCGGGCGTGTTCAGGGTGGTATGGCCGTAAGCTGAATAGTAGTCAACAAACACTCTATTTATGCTGATGCACTTTGACAGTGAGCTGACTTTCTTCCGAAAAAAGTCACTTTTTGCCCAAAAAGTATCTCTGAATGACTTGAAATTTTACACAGTAGTAGTCAACGTCGCCCTGAACAAGGATCCGTTGAAAATATTCACATATCTCTTAAGGAATAATTGAAATGAATTTTTTTAAATGAGGAAACGATCCATTTGCCCTGATGCACTTTGCACATGTGGTGGTTGAAAAAGCTTACAGCACCTGGTATTCCCAGGCGGTCTCCCATCCAAGTACTAACCAGGCCCGACCCTGCTTAGCTTCCGAGATCAGACGAGATCGGCGTGTTCAGGGTGGTATGGCCGTAAGCGGAATAGTAGTCAACAAACACTCTATTTATGCTGATGCACTTTGACAGTGAGCTGACTTTCTTCCGAAAAAAGTCACTTTTTGCCCAAAAAGTATCTCTGAATGACTTGAAATTTTACACAGTAGTAGTCAACGTCGCCCTGAACAAGGATCCGTTGAAAATATTCACATATCTCTTAAGGAATAATTGAAATGAATTTTTTTAAATGAGGAAACGATCCATTTGCCCTGATGCACTTTGCACATGTGGTGGTTGAAAAAGCTTACAGCACCTGGTATTCCCAGGCGGTCTCCCATCCAAGTACTAACCAGGCCCGACCCTGCTTAGCTTCCGAGATCAGACGAGATCGGCGTGTTCAGGGTGGTATGGCCGTAAGCGGAATAGTAGTCAACAAACACTCTATTTATGCTGATGCACTTTGACAGTGAGCTGACTTTCTTCCGAAAAAAGTCACTTTTTGCCCAAAAAGTATCTCTGAATGACTTGAAATTTTACACAGTAGTAGTCAACGTCGCCCTGAACAAGGATCCGTTGAAAATATTCACATATCTCTTAAGGAATAATTGAAATGAATTTTTTTAAATGAGGAAACGATCCATTTGCCCTGATGCACTTTGCACATGTGGTGGTTGAAAAAGCTTACAGCACCTGGTATTCCCAGGCGGTCTCCCATCCAAGTACTAACCAGGCCCGACCCTGCTTAGCTTCCGAGATCAGACGAGATCGGCGTGTTCAGGGTGGTATGGCCGTAAGCGGAATAGTAGTCAACAAACACTCTATTTATGCTGATGCACTTTGACAGTGAGCTGACTTTGTTGCGAAAAAAGTCACTTTTTGCCCAAAAAGTATCTCTGAATGACTTGAAATTTTACACAGTAGTAGTCAACGTCGCCCTGAACAAGGATCCGTTGAAAATATTCACATATCTCTTAAGGAATAATTGAAATGATTTTTTTTAAATGAGGAAACGATCCATTTGCCCTGATGCATTTTGCACGTGGTGGTTGAAAAAGCTTACAGCACCTGGTATTCCCAGGCGGTCTCCCATCCAAGTACTAACCGGGCCCGACCCTGCTTAGCTTCCGAGATCAGACGAGATTGGGCGTGTTCAGGGTGGTATGGCCGTAAGCGGAATAGTAGTCAACAAACACTCTATTTATGCTGATGCACTTTGACAGTGAGCTGACTTTGTTGCGAAAAAAGTCACTTTTTGCCCAAAAAGTATCTCTGAATGACTTGAAATTTTACACAGTAGTAGTCAACGTCGCCCTGAACAAGGATCCGTTGAAAATATTCACATATCTCTTAAGGAATAATTGAAATGAATTTTTTAAATGAGGAAACGATCCATTTGCCCTGATGCACTTTGCACATGTGGTGGTTGAAAAAGCTTACAGCACCTGGTATTCCCAGGCGGTCTCCCATCCAAGTACTAACCGGGCCCGACCCTGCTTAGCTTCCGAGATCAGACGAGATCGGGCGTGTTCAGGGTGGTATGGCCGTAAGCTGAATAGTAGTCAACAAACACTCTATTTATGCTGATGCACTTTGACAGTGAGCTGACTTTCTTCCGAAAAAATTCACTTTTTGCCCAAAAAGTATCTCTGAATGACTTGAAATTTTACACAGTAGTAGTCAACGTCGCCCTGAACAAGGATCCGTTGAAAATATTCACATATCTCTTAAGGAATAATTGAAATGAATTTTTTTAGATGAGGAAACGATCCATTTGCCCTGATGCACTTTGCACATGTGGTGGTTGAAAAAGCTTACAGCACCTGGTATTCCCAGGCGGTCTCCCATCCAAGTACTAACCGGGCCCGACCCTGCTTAGCTTCCGAGATCAGACGAGATCGGGCGTGTTCAGGGTGGTATGGCCGTAAGCTGAATAGTAGTCAACAAACACTCTATTTATGCTGATGCACTTTGACAGTGAGCTGACTTTCTTCCGAAAAAAGTCACTTTTTGCCCAAAAAGTATCTCTGAATGACTTGAAATTTTACACAGTAGTAGTCAACGTCGCCCTGAACAAGGATCCGTTGA
>NC_139824.1:595000-601000 GCF_963457635.1 Microchirus variegatus
TTCAGGGTGGTATGGCCGTAAGCTGAATAGTAGTCAACAAACACTCTATTTATGCTGATGCACTTTGACAGTGAGCTGACTTTGTTGCGAAAAAAGTCACTTTTTGCCCAAAAAGTATCTCTGAATGACTTGAAATTTTACACAGTAGTAGTCAACGTCGCCCTGAACAAGGATCCGTTGAAAATATTCACATATCTCTTAAGGAATAATTGAAATGATTTTTTTTAAATGAGGAAACGATCCATTTGCCCTGATGCATTTTGCACGTGGTGGTTGAAAAAGCTTACAGCACCTGGTATTCCCAGGCGGTCTCCCATCCAAGTACTAACCGGGCCCGACCCTGCTTAGCTTCCGAGATCAGACGAGATTGGGCGTGTTCAGGGTGGTATGGCCGTAAGCGGAATAGTAGTCAACAAACACTCTATTTATGCTGATGCACTTTGACAGTGAGCTGACTTTGTTGCGAAAAAAGTCACTTTTTGCCCAAAAAGTATCTCTGAATGACTTCAAATTTTACACAGTAGTAGTCAACGTCGCCCTGAACAAGGATCCGTTGAAAATATTCACATATCTCTTAAGGAATAATTGAAATGATTTTTTTTTAAATGAGGAAACGATCCATTTGCCCTGATGCACTTTGCACATGTGGTGGTTGAAAAAGCTTACAGCACCTGGTATTCCCAGGCGGTCTCCCATCCAAGTACTAACCAGGCCCGACCCTGCTTAGCTTCCGAGATCAGACGAGATCGGCGTGTTCAGGGTGGTATGGCCGTAAGCGGAATAGTAGTCAACAAACACTCTATTTATGCTGATGCACTTTGACAGTGAGCTGACTTTGTTGCGAAAAAAGTCACTTTTTGCCCAAAAAGTATCTCTGAATGACTTGAAATTTTACACAGTAGTAGTCAACGTCGCCCTGAACAAGGATCCGTTGAAAATATTCACATATCTCTTAAGGAATAATTGAAATGAATTTTTTAAATGAGGAAACGATCCATTTGCCCTGATGCACTTTGCACATGTGGTGGTTGAAAAAGCTTACAGCACCTGGTATTCCCAGGCGGTCTCCCATCCAAGTACTAACCGGGCCCTACCCTGCTTAGCTTCCGAGATCAGACGAGATCGGGCGTGTTCAGGGTGGTATGGCCGTAAGCTGAATAGTAGTCAACAAACACTCTATTTATGCTGATGCACTTTGACAGTGAGCTGACTTTGTTGCGAAAAAAGTCACTTTTTGCCCAAAAAGTATCTCTGAATGACTTGAAATTTTACACAGTAGTAGTCAACGTCGCCCTGAACAAGGATCCGTTGAAAATATTCACATATCTCTTAAGGAATAATTGAAATGATTTTTTTTAAATGAGGAAACGATCCATTTGCCCTGATGCATTTTGCACGTGGTGGTTGAAAAAGCTTACAGCACCTGGTATTCCCAGGCGGTCTCCCATCCAAGTACTAACCGGGCCCGACCCTGCTTAGCTTCCGAGATCAGACGAGATTGGGCGTGTTCAGGGTGGTATGGCCGTAAGCGGAATAGTAGTCAACAAACACTCTATTTATGCTGATGCACTTTGACAGTGAGCTGACTTTGTTGCGAAAAAAGTCACTTTTTGCCCAAAAAGTATCTCTGAATGACTTGAAATTTTACACAGTAGTAGTCAACGTCGCCCTGAACAAGGATCCGTTGAAAATATTCACATATCTCTTAAGGAATAATTGAAATGAATTTTTTAAATGAGGAAACGATCCATTTGCCCTGATGCACTTTGCACATGTGGTGGTTGAAAAAGCTTACAGCACCTGGTATTCCCAGGCGGTCTCCCATCCAAGTACTAACCGGGCCCGACCCTGCTTAGCTTCCGAGATCAGACGAGATCGGGCGTGTTCAGGGTGGTATGGCCGTAAGCTGAATAGTAGTCAACAAACACTCTATTTATGCTGATGCACTTTGACAGTGAGCTGACTTTCTTCCGAAAAAAGTCACTTTTTGCCCAAAAAGTATCTCTGAATGACTTGAAATTTTACACAGTAGTAGTCAACGTCGCCCTGAACAAGGATCCGTTGAAAATATTCACATATCTCTTAAGGAATAATTGAAATGAATTTTTTTAAATGAGGAAACGATCCATTTGCCCTGATGCACTTTGCACATGTGGTGGTTGAAAAAGCTTACAGCACCTGGTATTCCCAGGCGGTCTCCCATCCAAGTACTAACCAGGCCCGACCCTGCTTAGCTTCCGAGATCAGACGAGATCGGGCGTGTTCAGGGTGGTATGGCCGTAAGCGGAATAGTAGTCAACAAACACTCTATTTATGCTGATGCACTTTGACAGTGAGCTGACTTTGTTGCGAAAAAAGTCACTTTTTGCCCAAAAAGTATCTCTGAATGACTTGAAATTTTACACAGTAGTAGTCAACGTCGCCCTGAACAAGGATCCGTTGAAAATATTCACATATCTCTTAAGGAATAATTGAAATGAATTTTTTAAATGAGGAAACGATCCATTTGCCCTGATGCACTTTGCACATGTGGTGGTTGAAAAAGCTTACAGCACCTGGTATTCCCAGGCGGTCTCCCATCCAAGTACTAACCGGGCCCTACCCTGCTTAGCTTCCG
Source organism: Microchirus variegatus (assembly GCF_963457635.1). Lineage (NCBI taxonomy): Eukaryota > Metazoa > Chordata > Actinopteri > Pleuronectiformes > Soleidae > Microchirus > Microchirus variegatus. The sequence goes on from NC_139824.1 coordinate 597,618, forward strand.
AGATCAGACGAGATCGGGCGTGTTCAGGGTGGTATGGCCGTAAGCTGAATAGTAGTCAACAAACACTCTATTTATGCTGATGCACTTTGACAGTGAGCTGACTTTGTTGCGAAAAAAGTCACTTTTTGCCCAAAAAGTATCTCTGAATGACTTGAAATTTTACACAGTAGTAGTCAACGTCGCCCTGAACAAGGATCCGTTGAAAATATTCACATATCTCTTAAGGAATAATTGAAATGATTTTTTTTAAATGAGGAAACGATCCATTTGCCCTGATGCATTTTGCACGTGGTGGTTGAAAAAGCTTACAGCACCTGGTATTCCCAGGCGGTCTCCCATCCAAGTACTAACCGGGCCCGACCCTGCTTAGCTTCCGAGATCAGACGAGATTGGGCGTGTTCAGGGTGGTATGGCCGTAAGCGGAATAGTAGTCAACAAACACTCTATTTATGCTGATGCACTTTGACAGTGAGCTGACTTTGTTGCGAAAAAAGTCACTTTTTGCCCAAAAAGTATCTCTGAATGACTTGAAATTTTACACAGTAGTAGTCAACGTCGCCCTGAACAAGGATCCGTTGAAAATATTCACATATCTCTTAAGGAATAATTGAAATGAATTTTTTAAATGAGGAAACGATCCATTTGCCCTGATGCACTTTGCACATGTGGTGGTTGAAAAAGCTTACAGCACCTGGTATTCCCAGGCGGTCTCCCATCCAAGTACTAACCGGGCCCGACCCTGCTTAGCTTCCGAGATCAGACGAGATCGGGCGTGTTCAGGGTGGTATGGCCGTAAGCTGAATAGTAGTCAACAAACACTCTATTTATGCTGATGCACTTTGACAGTGAGCTGACTTTCTTCCGAAAAAAGTCACTTTTTGCCCAAAAAGTATCTCTGAATGACTTGAAATTTTACACAGTAGTAGTCAACGTCGCCCTGAACAAGGATCCGTTGAAAATATTCACATATCTCTTAAGGAATAATTGAAATGAATTTTTTTAAATGAGGAAACGATCCATTTGCCCTGATGCACTTTGCACATGTGGTGGTTGAAAAAGCTTACAGCACCTGGTATTCCCAGGCGGTCTCCCATCCAAGTACTAACCAGGCCCGACCCTGCTTAGCTTCCGAGATCAGACGAGATCGGGCGTGTTCAGGGTGGTATGGCCGTAAGCGGAATAGTAGTCAACAAACACTCTATTTATGCTGATGCACTTTGACAGTGAGCCGACTTTGTTGCGAAAAAAGTCACTTTTTGCCCAAAAAGTATCTCTGAATGACTTGAAATTTTACACAGTAGTAGTCAACGTCGCCCTGAACAAGGATCCGTTGAAAATATTCACATATCTCTTAAGGAATAATTGAAATGAATTTTTTAAATGAGGAAACGATCCATTTGCCCTGATGCACTTTGCACATGTGGTGGTTGAAAAAGCTTACAGCACCTGGTATTCCCAGGCGGTCTCCCATCCAAGTACTAACCGGGCCCTACCCTGCTTAGCTTCCGAGATCAGACGAGATCGGGCGTGTTCAGGGTGGTATGGCCGTAAGCTGAATAGTAGTCAACAAACACTCTATTTATGCTGATGCACTTTGACAGTGAGCTGACTTTCTTCCGAAAAAAGTCACTTTTTGCCCAAAAAGTATCTCTGAATGACTTGAAATTTTACACAGTAGTAGTCAACGTCGCCCTGAACAAGGATCCGTTGAAAATATTCACATATCTCTTAAGGAATAATTGAAATGAATTTTTTTAAATGAGGAAACGATCCATTTGCCCTGATGCACTTTGCACATGTGGTGGTTGAAAAAGCTTACAGCACCTGGTATTCCCAGGCGGTCTCCCATCCAAGTACTAACCAGGCCCGACCCTGCTTAGCTTCCGAGATCAGACGAGATCGGGCGTGTTCAGGGTGGTATGGCCGTAAGCGGAATAGTAGTCAACAAACACTCTATTTATGCTGATGCACTTTGACAGTGAGCTGACTTTCTTCCGAAAAAAGTCACTTTTTGCCCAAAAAGTATCTCTGAATGACTTGAAATTTTACACAGTAGTAGTCAACGTCGCCCTGAACAAGGATCCGTTGAAAATATTCACATATCTCTTAAGGAATAATTGAAATGAATTTTTTTAAATGAGGAAACGATCCATTTGCCCTGATGCACTTTGCACATGTGGTGGTTGAAAAAGCTTACAGCACCTGGTATTCCCAGGCGGTCTCCCATCCAAGTACTAACCAGGCCCGACCCTGCTTCGCTTCCGAGATCAGACGAGATCGGGCGTGTTCAGGGTGGTATGGCCGTAAGCGGAATAGTAGTCAACAAACACTCTATTTATGCTGATGCACTTTGACAGTGAGCTGACTTTGTTGCGAAAAAAGTCACTTTTTGCCCAAAAAGTATCTCTGAATGACTTGAAATTTTACACAGTAGTAGTCAACGTCGCCCTGAACAAGGATCCGTTGAAAATATTCACATATCTCTTAAGGAATAATTGAAATGAATTTTTTAAATGAGGAAACGATCCATTTGCCCTGATGCACTTTGCACATGTGGTGGTTGAAAAAGCTTACAGCACCTGGTATTCCCAGGCGGTCTCCCATCCAAGTACTAACCGGGCCCGACCCTGCTTAGTTTCCGAGATCAGACAAGATCGGGCGTGTTCAGGGTGGTATGGCCGTAAGCGGAATAGTAGTCAACAAACACTCTATTTATGCTGATGCACTTTGACAGTGAGCTGACTTTGTTGCGAAAAAAGTCACTTTTTGCCCAAAAAGTATCTCTGAATGACTTGAAATTTTACACAGTAGTAGTCAACGTCGCCCTGAACAAGGATCCGTTGAAAATATTCACATATCTCTTAAGGAATAATTGAAATGATTTTTTTTAAATGAGGAAACGATCCATTTGCCCTGATGCATTTTGCACGTGGTGGTTGAAAAAGCTTACAGCACCTGGTATTCCCAGGCGGTCTCCCATCCAAGTACTAACCGGGCCCGACCCTGCTTAGCTTCCGAGATCAGACGAGATCGGGCGTGTTCAGGGTGGTATGGCCGTAAGCGGAATAGTAGTCAACAAACACTCTATTTATGCTGATGCACTTTGACAGTGAGCTGACTTTGTTGCGAAAAAAGTCACTTTTTGCCCAAAAAGTATCTCTGAATGACTTGAAATTTTACACAGTAGTAGTCAACGTCGCCCTGAACAAGGATCCGTTGAAAATATTCACATATCTCTTAAGGAATAATTGAAATGATTTTTTTTAAATGAGGAAACGATCCATTTGCCCTGATGCATTTTGCACATGTGGTGGTTGAAAAAGCTTACAGCACCTGGTATTCCCAGGCGGTCTCCCATCCAAGTACTAACCGGGCCCGACCCT
>NC_139824.1:601200-613700 GCF_963457635.1 Microchirus variegatus
ACACAGTAGTAGTCAACGTCGCCCTGAACAAGGATCCGTTGAAAATATTCACATATCTCTTAAGGAATAATTGAAATGAATTTTTTTAAATGAGGAAACGATCCATTTGCCCTGATGCACTTTGCACATGTGGTGGTTGAAAAAGGTTACAGCACCTGGTATTCCCAGGCGGTCTCCCATCCAAGTACTAACCAGGCCCGACCCTGCTTAGCTTCCGAGATCAGACGAGATCGGGCGTGTTCAGGGTGGTATGGCCGTAAGCGGAATAGTAGTCAACAAACACTCTATTTATGCTGATGCACTTTGACAGTGAGCTGACTTTGTTGCGAAAAAAGTCACTTTTTGCCCAAAAAGTATCTCTGAATGACTTGAAATTTTACACAGTAGTAGTCAACGTCGCCCTGAACAAGGATCCGTTGAAAATATTCACATATCTCTTAAGGAATAATTGAAATGAATTTTTTTAAATGAGGAAACGATCCATTTGCCCTGATGCACTTTGCACATGTGGTGGTTGAAAAAGGTTACAGCACCTGGTATTCCCAGGCGGTCTCCCATCCAAGTACTAACCAGGCCCGACCCTGCTTAGCTTCCGAGATCAGACGAGATCGGGCGTGTTCAGGGTGGTATGGCCGTAAGCGGAATAGTAGTCAACAAACACTCTATTTATGCTGATGCACTTTGACAGTGAGCTGACTTTGTTGCGAAAAAAGTCACTTTTTGCCCAAAAAGTATCTCTGAATGACTTGAAATTTTACACAGTAGTAGTCAACGTCGCCCTGAACAAGGATCCGTTGAAAATATTCACATATCTCTTAAGGAATAATTGAAATGAATTTTTTTAAATGAGGAAACGATCCATTTGCCCTGATGCACTTTGCACATGTGGTGGTTGAAAAAGGTTACAGCACCTGGTATTCCCAGGCGGTCTCCCATCCAAGTACTAACCAGGCCCGACCCTGCTTAGCTTCCGAGATCAGACGAGATCGGGCGTGTTCAGGGTGGTATGGCCGTAAGCGGAATAGTAGTCAACAAACACTCTATTTATGCTGATGCACTTTGACAGTGAGCTGACTTTGTTGCGAAAAAAGTCACTTTTTGCCCAAAAAGTATCTCTGAATGACTTGAAATTTTACACAGTAGTAGTCAACGTCGCCCTGAACAAGGATCCGTTGAAAATATTCACATATCTCTTAAGGAATAATTGAAATGAATTTTTTTAAATGAGGAAACGATCCATTTGCCCTGATGCACTTTGCACATGTGGTGGTTGAAAAAGGTTACAGCACCTGGTATTCCCAGGCGGTCTCCCATCCAAGTACTAACCAGGCCCGACCCTGCTTAGCTTCCGAGATCAGACGAGATCGGGCGTGTTCAGGGTGGTATGGCCGTAAGCGGAATAGTAGTCAACAAACACTCTATTTATGCTGATGCACTTTGACAGTGAGCTGACTTTGTTGCGAAAAAAGTCACTTTTTGCCCAAAAAGTATCTCTGAATGACTTGAAATTTTACACAGTAGTAGTCAACGTCGCCCTGAACAAGGATCCGTTGAAAATATTCACATATCTCTTAAGGAATAATTGAAATGAATTTTTTTAAATGAGGAAACGATCCATTTGCCCTGATGCACTTTGCACATGTGGTGGTTGAAAAAGGTTACAGCACCTGGTATTCCCAGGCGGTCTCCCATCCAAGTACTAACCAGGCCCGACCCTGCTTAGCTTCCGAGATCAGACGAGATCGGGCGTGTTCAGGGTGGTATGGCCGTAAGCGGAATAGTAGTCAACAAACACTCTATTTATGCTGATGCACTTTGACAGTGAGCTGACTTTGTTGCGAAAAAAGTCACTTTTTGCCCAAAAAGTATCTCTGAATGACTTGAAATTTTACACAGTAGTAGTCAACGTCGCCCTGAACAAGGATCCGTTGAAAATATTCACATATCTCTTAAGGAATAATTGAAATGAATTTTTTTAAATGAGGAAACGATCCATTTGCCCTGATGCACTTTGCACATGTGGTGGTTGAAAAAGCTTACAGCACCTGGTATTCCCAGGCGGTCTCCCATCCAAGTACTAACCAGGCCCGACCCTGCTTAGCTTCCGAGATCAGACGAGATCGGGCGTGTTCAGGGTGGTATGGCCGTAAGCGGAATAGTAGTCAACAAACACTCTATTTATGCTGATGCACTTTGACAGTGAGCTGACTTTGTTGCGAAAAAAGTCACTTTTTGCCCAAAAAGTATCTCTGAATGACTTGAAATTTTACACAGTAGTAGTCAACGTCGCCCTGAACAAGGATCCGTTGAAAATATTCACATATCTCTTAAGGAATAATTGAAATGAATTTTTTTAAATGAGGAAACGATCCATTTGCCCTGATGCACTTTGCACATGTGGTGGTTGAAAAAGCTTACAGCACCTGGTATTCCCAGGCGGTCTCCCATCCAAGTACTAACCAGGCCCGACCCTGCTTAGCTTCCGAGATCAGACGAGATCGGGCGTGTTCAGGGTGGTATGGCCGTAAGCGGAATAGTAGTCAACAAACACTCTATTTATGCTGATGCACTTTGACAGTGAGCTGACTTTGTTGCGAAAAAAGTCACTTTTTGCCCAAAAAGTATCTCTGAATGACTTGAAATTTTACACAGTAGTAGTCAACGTCGCCCTGAACAAGGATCCGTTGAAAATATTCACATATCTCTTAAGGAATAATTGAAATGAATTTTTTTAAATGAGGAAACGATCCATTTGCCCTGATGCACTTTGCACATGTGGTGGTTGAAAAAGCTTACAGCACCTGGTATTCCCAGGCGGTCTCCCATCCAAGTACTAACCAGGCCCGACCCTGCTTAGCTTCCGAGATCAGACGAGATCGGGCGTGTTCAGGGTGGTATGGCCGTAAGCGGAATAGTAGTCAACAAACACTCTATTTATGCTGATGCACTTTGACAGTGAGCTGACTTTGTTGCGAAAAAAGTCACTTTTTGCCCAAAAAGTATCTCTGAATGACTTGAAATTTTACACAGTAGTAGTCAACGTCGCCCTGAACAAGGATCCGTTGAAAATATTCACATATCTCTTAAGGAATAATTGAAATGAATTTTTTTAAATGAGGAAACGATCCATTTGCCCTGATGCACTTTGCACATGTGGTGGTTGAAAAAGCTTACAGCACCTGGTATTCCCAGGCGGTCTCCCATCCAAGTACTAACCAGGCCCGACCCTGCTTAGCTTCCGAGATCAGACGAGATCGGGCGTGTTCAGGGTGGTATGGCCGTAAGCGGAATAGTAGTCAACAAACACTCTATTTATGCTGATGCACTTTGACAGTGAGCTGACTTTGTTGCGAAAAAAGTCACTTTTTGCCCAAAAAGTATCTCTGAATGACTTGAAATTTTACACAGTAGTAGTCAACGTCGCCCTGAACAAGGATCCGTTGAAAATATTCACATATCTCTTAAGGAATAATTGAAATGAATTTTTTTAAATGAGGAAACGATCCATTTGCCCTGATGCACTTTGCACATGTGGTGGTTGAAAAAGCTTACAGCACCTGGTATTCCCAGGCGGTCTCCCATCCAAGTACTAACCAGGCCCGACCCTGCTTAGCTTCCGAGATCAGACGAGATCGGGCGTGTTCAGGGTGGTATGGCCGTAAGCGGAATAGTAGTCAACAAACACTCTATTTATGCTGATGCACTTTGACAGTGAGCTGACTTTGTTGCGAAAAAAGTCACTTTTTGCCCAAAAAGTATCTCTGAATGACTTGAAATTTTACACAGTAGTAGTCAACGTCGCCCTGAACAAGGATCCGTTGAAAATATTCACATATCTCTTAAGGAATAATTGAAATGAATTTTTTTAAATGAGGAAACGATCCATTTGCCCTGATGCACTTTGCACATGTGGTGGTTGAAAAAGCTTACAGCACCTGGTATTCCCAGGCGGTCTCCCATCCAAGTACTAACCAGGCCCGACCCTGCTTAGCTTCCGAGATCAGACGAGATCGGGCGTGTTCAGGGTGGTATGGCCGTAAGCGGAATAGTAGTCAACAAACACTCTATTTATGCTGATGCACTTTGACAGTGAGCTGACTTTGTTGCGAAAAAAGTCACTTTTTGCCCAAAAAGTATCTCTGAATGACTTGAAATTTTACACAGTAGTAGTCAACGTCGCCCTGAACAAGGATCCGTTGAAAATATTCACATATCTCTTAAGGAATAATTGAAATGAATTTTTTTAAATGAGGAAACGATCCATTTGCCCTGATGCACTTTGCACATGTGGTGGTTGAAAAAGGTTACAGCACCTGGTATTCCCAGGCGGTCTCCCATCCAAGTACTAACCAGGCCCGACCCTGCTTAGCTTCCGAGATCAGACGAGATCGGGCGTGTTCAGGGTGGTATGGCCGTAAGCGGAATAGTAGTCAACAAACACTCTATTTATGCTGATGCACTTTGACAGTGAGCTGACTTTGTTGCGAAAAAAGTCACTTTTTGCCCAAAAAGTATCTCTGAATGACTTGAAATTTTACACAGTAGTAGTCAACGTCGCCCTGAACAAGGATCCGTTGAAAATATTCACATATCTCTTAAGGAATAATTGAAATGAATTTTTTTAAATGAGGAAACGATCCATTTGCCCTGATGCACTTTGCACAGTGGTGGTTGAAAAAGGTTACAGCACCTGGTATTCCCAGGCCGGTCTCCCATCCAAGTACTAACCAGGCCCGACCCTGCTTAGCTTCCGAGATCAGACGAGATCGGGCGTGTTCAGGGTGGTATGGCCGTAAGCGGAATAGTAGTCAACAAACACTCTATTTATGCTGATGCACTTTGACAGTGAGCTGACTTTGTTGCGAAAAAAGTCACTTTTTGCCCAAAAAGTATCTCTGAATGACTTGAAATTTTACACAGTAGTAGTCAACGTCGCCCTGAACAAGGATCCGTTGAAAATATTCACATATCTCTTAAGGAATAATTGAAATGAATTTTTTTAAATGAGGAAACGATCCATTTGCCCTGATGCACTTTGCACATGTGGTGGTTGAAAAAGCTTACAGCACCTGGTATTCCCAGGCGGTCTCCCATCCAAGTACTAACCAGGCCCGACCCTGCTTAGCTTCCGAGATCAGACGAGATCGGGCGTGTTCAGGGTGGTATGGCCGTAAGCGGAATAGTAGTCAACAAACACTCTATTTATGCTGATGCACTTTGACAGTGAGCTGACTTTGTTGCGAAAAAAGTCACTTTTTGCCCAAAAAGTATCTCTGAATGACTTGAAATTTTACACAGTAGTAGTCAACGTCGCCCTGAACAAGGATCCGTTGAAAATATTCACATATCTCTTAAGGAATAATTGAAATGAATTTTTTTAAATGAGGAAACGATCCATTTGCCCTGATGCACTTTGCACATGTGGTGGTTGAAAAAGCTTACAGCACCTGGTATTCCCAGGCGGTCTCCCATCCAAGTACTAACCAGGCCCGACCCTGCTTAGCTTCCGAGATCAGACGAGATCGGGCGTGTTCAGGGTGGTATGGCCGTAAGCGGAATAGTAGTCAACAAACACTCTATTTATGCTGATGCACTTTGACAGTGAGCTGACTGTTGCGAAAAAAGTCACTTTTTGCCCAAAAAGTATCTCTGAATGACTTGAAATTTTACACAGTAGTAGTCAACGTCGCCCTGAACAAGGATCCGTTGAAAATATTCACATATCTCTTAAGGAATAATTGAAATGAATTTTTTTAAATGAGGAAACGATCCATTTGCCCTGATGCACTTTGCACATGTGGTGGTTGAAAAAGCTTACAGCACCTGGTATTCCCAGGCGGTCTCCCATCCAAGTACTAACCAGGCCCGACCCTGCTTAGCTTCCGAGATCAGACGAGATCGGGCGTGTTCAGGGTGGTATGGCCGTAAGCGGAATAGTAGTCAACAAACACTCTATTTATGCTGATGCACTTTGACAGTGAGCTGACTTTGTTGCGAAAAAAGTCACTTTTTGCCCAAAAAGTATCTCTGAATGACTTGAAATTTTACACAGTAGTAGTCAACGTCGCCCTGAACAAGGATCCGTTGAAAATATTCACATATCTCTTAAGGAATAATTGAAATGAATTTTTTTAAATGAGGAAACGATCCATTTGCCCTGATGCACTTTGCACATGTGGTGGTTGAAAAAGGTTACAGCACCTGGTATTCCCAGGCGGTCTCCCATCCAAGTACTAACCAGGCCCGACCCTGCTTAGCTTCCGAGATCAGACGAGATCGGGCGTGTTTTTTTTTTTTATCTTTTTATTATGAAAATATCATATAAAATATGTATTTACATTATATACATTTCAACACAATAAATGAAAAAATTGAAAACAAAATATTTAAAGAATCAAAAACATACATAAACAAAAAACAAAACAAAAAACAACAAAAAAAAAACTTTCTTATCCAAACCAAACTTTAAATAAACAACAAAAAACCTTGTCCTCCCACCAAAGTAAACCTCCCCTCCAAATAAAACCCCTAAACAAAAATCTTTCAATCGAAACAGAAAACCAAATCACCAAACTCATCCACCCAAAAAAAAGAAGTCCCGTCTGCCAATGAGTCCAGTAAGTGTGTTGTGTGCAGGAGTGTGAAATGACTGCGTGCGATGTTTTTCCAGATGTGTATGGTGTTTACAGTCCTATGTTCGTGAAGTGCGATGTTCCTGCGTGTCCAGATGGCCAGTCGGGCTGTTGCCAGTACAGTGTCGGTGAGTGCATGTGTGTGTGTTTGTGTGAGTCCAAAAAGCAGTGTCCATGGTGTGAGAGTGTCCCATTTGCTGTTGCAGTGTGTTTGTAGCATTTCCAAAATAAAACCAAAAAACCCCTCCAAAGCCCTACAGTGTACAAACAAATGACATAAGTCCTCATCTTCTTGTTTACAGACTGCACAGGTCCTGGAGAAGAGCTCCCTGTGGATCTGGTGCAGGACGACCCCGGTGTAAATCCTCCTGTGCCTTAATTTGAAGTCCAGATCTATATTACTATTTGCTGTGTATTTACCATGTAGGTTATTCCATATTTTGCTCACCTCCCGTCCGGGGAAGAGTCTCCTCCAAGCTGCCTCAGAGGAGGGCTGCCTCCCCAGCCGGGAGGCGAGGAGGCCGTAAACTGCCTTGGTGTCTGTGTCTGTGAGATTTTTTTCTTTATCCTTGATGCACAGGAGGAAATCCAGCGGGGGCTCCCGCCCACTCCCTGCTCCACAGAGAGTCTCCCTCCAGGACTCTGGCAGTGCTGCATTAAACTTATCACCCGTGGTCCTAATGTGCCCCTTAGTAAACTTTACCCCCCCTCTTTTCAGTGAATCACAAACCTTATCTACATCAAACTGTCCCTCCCTCGTCACCACTTGTCCTATCCTCGTGATCCCCGCTGCCAGCAGCACACCGCTGGTCAGCGCCCTTCCATTACACTTGAGGAAGGGAGTCTGTAGGAAAGGCAACCGTTCCAAACATCTCTTATTCACATCTTTAAGCTTGAGGTTGGGCAGAAAATGTGCCCATGCCTCAAGTACCTCCTGGAAGAAAGGCGGCAGCCCACTGAAGGCTTTTCTGGGGGGGAGAGAGCACAGGTTGTACTCGTCCCCTTCCCCGTACTGGGCCAAACAACCGGCCATCGCACTCCTCCAGGGGCACTGCTTAGTCCAATCCAAAAATTTTCTAACAATTTTCACCCTCAGTGCGTCTCTTTTTGCACTTAAGTCGATCAGTCCTAGACCCCCCTCCCTTTTGTTACAGATTAACACCTGTCGAGCGATCGAATTTCCCTTCCCCCTCCACAGAAAGGAGGAGAGTGTGCTATTCAACTCTTTTTCAGCCCAAAGCGGCATCTCGCAGGTCCCCAAAACATGTACTAATTTAGATGCTACTAAGGCATTCCAAACTATTGCCTTTCCTTTCAGGCTGAGACCACGAGGCCTCCACCTGTTTACCGTGTATTTCACCTTGCTAATCATTTCGTTCCAATTCCCCCGTGACACTTCATCCCTCTCTATGCCCATATACACTCCTAATATTTTAATTTTATCTTTTACTATATTAAAACCCCATTTGTTCACCTCTTCTCTATCTACTACTAACACGTTTGTTTTATTTTTGTTTAATTTAGCCCCTGCTGCCTCCTCAAATCTCTTTACCTGTTTAAGTGCCTGCACCACTTCATTATCAGAGTCCGCTATTATTGTAATATCATCTGCGTATGCAATTATTTTGATTCTTTCTATCCCCGGTGCCAATGGAACACCCCTGATTTGGTCATCCTGGATGATGGCCGTTACCAGGGTCTCCACCACTATGCTAAATAACAAAGGTGACAGGGGGCACCCTTGTCTTACTGATCTTGTGATTTGTATTTTATTTGATAGTTTGCCATTTATTTTAAGTTTTGCTGTTGCATTGTTGTATATTAACTTAATCATACTTATCAATTTATCCCCAAAACCCATTTTTTCCATTACTTTAAACATATAACTATGATTTATTTTATCAAAAGCTTTTTCTAGATCTAGGCTCACTAGGAGCCCCCCCTTTTCTTTAATTCCCCTGACTGCGCACTGTGCAGCCAGAATCAAATCGGCAATATCTCTTCCAGGGATGCCGTAGGCTTGGTTGCTGCTAACGGCATCTCCTACCACCTCCTTTATTCTGTTTGCCATGATTTTAGTTAATATTTTATAATCCACATTTAATAAGCTTATTGGTCTATAATTTCTGATGTTGTTTTTATCTCCTTTTTTGAAAATAAGCGTGATGACTGCAGCAGAAAATTCCTGTGGTGTCTCCTTCTTAGCTATCATTTCGTTGTATAAGTCCTTTAGCAACCTGGTTATTGTTTTTTTGAATGTGATGTAGAATTCTGCTGAAAGGCCATCCTCTCCTGGACTTTTTCTTTTTGCAAGGCCATCTATGGCTCTGGCCACCTCTTCCTCTGTTATTGCCTCGTCCATAATTTTTGCATCCTCTTTTTTAATCCTTCCTTTTATTTTTTCCATTAATTCGTCCCCCAGGGCCTCATTTACTGGCTCCTGGGCGAACAGTTTCCTGAAGAAGGTTACAGCAACCTTTTCCACATCGCTCCCATCTTTTGTTTTGTCCCCGTTTTCTTTTATCAGTTCAGTGATTCGTTGTTTTTCTTGCTTTTGCTTTTCTTGGCCTAAAAAATAGGCAGAATATTTTTCTCCTTCCTGGAAATTTTTTATTTTGGCCCTTATTGCTGCGGCCCTACATTTCTTAGTTTGTATGTCAGTTATTTTAGCTTTTATATTTTCATACTCTATCATTTCTTCCTTGCTTGCTGTGTCTATTTTGTCGATCAGTTTTTTCAGTTTTTCCTCCATCTCCCTTTCTTCTCTCCTTTCCTTCCATCTTTTGTTCATGCCATATTTTATTGCAGTTTTTTTAATTTTAGTTTTGAAATCCACCCATTTATTAAGTATTTCTCCCTCATTGTTTGTTTCCTCCTTAAAAAAATCTATTATGTTTCTTATCTTTTCCCCAAACACCTCCTCCTCCAGCAAGGCCGCGTTGAGGCACCACAAACCACCCCCACGTACCACCCCCGGCCTAAAAAGGCTGCACGTCAGGATGAGGTGATCGCTCCCCACATATGGCGTGTAGTCCACAGACCCGATTTTACTCAGCAGATCTCCCGAGGCCAGGAGGAGATCTATCCTGGATCTTTTGCAGATACCTTTTACCGTTTGTATACGGCTATACATTTTTCTCCCTGGGTTGAGCTCCCTCCATACATCTATTAAATTCCCCTGCGTGCATAAATCGACCAAAGCGAATCTACTTGTGTCATTTTTTAATGTCTCTCTCCCTCCCACATCCTCCAAACCCTGTACCACATTAAAATCCCCTAGAACAATGGTGGATGGAGTGAGCCATTTGGCCAAGCTAGTGAAAAAACCTTTCCTCTCCACCTCATTGTTCGGGGCATACACCACAATCACTCTTCCCTCCCACCATTCAGCACACACATCAACAATCAGACAGCGACCCTTACTGTCAGAAAATATTTTCCTCCATGAGGCCCCCGCCGCCTCCCCGACCAGCATAGCTACACCTCTGGAGTTGTCACTCCCATTATTGTGTATTATGCTGCCGCCCCATTCCCCCTGCACTCTGTTGACACATTCATCATCCCACCAGGTTTCTTGCAGACATGCTATGCCATTTTTCGGCAACTTATGCAGTGTGTTTTTGATTTTGTCACAAGTGCGGAGTCCATGGGCATTTAAAGAGATCAGGGAGGCCATGTTTTGATGAAAAAAAAACTATTTTTTTGTTTTCTGTCTTTTCTTTGTTTTCCGATTGGATGGGAGCTTTCTGATTTGTTTTATCAGCTCCACATCCATGTCTGAGCTTTCCTCTTTCTGTGTTGGTGCATAAACCTTTCCAGGTTCTCCCACATCCTCAGAGCTCATGCCTGCTGAGCCCCCCACCGATACTGACGCCTGGGCGGAGGGCAGCTCCTGGTCTTCCTCAGACCCGCAACTACCCCTGCCCTCGACCTCCATGCTCGCCGCTCTTAATCTGTTTGGGTCAGGGCTGATGTGCCCTGCCCTCTTCAGATCCCCGGCCGGCTTGCTCATTTTGGGGGGCTCAACATGGGCTAGGTCAGCCCTCACGGCCACACCCGCCCTATCACATGGCACTTCATGCTCCTCCTCCTCTACCCCATCCTCTCTTTCTTCTTCCCCACTATCACTCTCTGATGTTTGTTCATCCGAGTCCCCTATATCCTCACTGTCATTTTCTCTACAGATGCATTTTGACATTGGGTTCCAGCACAATCCACATTTTTTCTCCTGCTCTGTTTTGTTTCCTGCACATTCCCTGGCATAATGCCCCTGGACTCCGCACTTGTGACACGAAAACTCAGGGCATTCTCTGAGGATGTGTCCAGGTTGTAAGCACATTCTGCACACTTTCACCTGGCGGTCGTGAATGACTCTGAAGTATTCTAGCCCCATAGCTGTTTCAAACCGTGCCGAGTATGGCAGCGACTGGACTTTGGTGTTAAATTTTACCTTCAGAAAACGAGTGCCATCTGCAATTTTAGTACCCGGCCACATTCGTCTACGTATCGGGGAGACGGCTCCCACCCCCCAGCTCTCCAGCTTTCTAATTATTTCATCATCTGTTATATAAGCAGGTAAGTTTAGAAAAGAAACCACCAGTTCATCATTACACAGTCCATGAGCGATTACCGCTGTTTCCCCTATTTTAAATCCATCTAACAGTCTCTCTTTCCCCTTAATGTGAGTCATGGTTACCTCATATGATCTAGGTCCCGTCGGACGGCATGCCACCAGGCCGCCAGCAAGTCCTCTCACCGCTCTCATCAGTTCCATCACTGTGACAGTTTCCTTGCCTTGTAGCTCCAAGACCACAGTGAGATCTTTGTTGAATACTTCTTTTGTGTTGTCCTCCTTTCCTTTGGTCGACCCGTTCTCTGCCATCGCCACATGTCTCTCCTCCGCCATTTTGCTGTTGCTGTTCCTGGCTGTTGCCTCTGCCGCTCCGCTGTGTCTCTGCGCCGCTGCTCCCTCTTTTACTGCCACCGTCGGTCTTTCATTGCTGTTTGTGGCCATGGCTCGTCCCGCTGTATCGGCTGCACTGTCCCTCTCGTTTCCAGCCAGTTCTGCCGCCTTAGCCGCCGCTACTGCTGTCAGTGTTGCTGAGTGGTCCGACGCCCGTGTCACACTGCCTCCGCATCCTGGTCCAGCACAGCTGTCTGCTCCAACGTTGCCCCTCCTCGTCGTCCCTCTGGACTCCACCTTGCTCTTTCCAGTCACCTGCTGCCAACCATTCCCTCCGCTGGCTTCCTCCTCTCTCACTCCGGCACCAATCTCCGTCATGCTTGGCCCATCTCCCAACACACCAACCCTATTACCGTGCTTATTCATTTTTTTTTTGTTTTTTTTGTTTTTATTTATTTTTTTATTTTATTTTATATATTTTTTTTCAAAGGCTACCCCCGTGCAGCCCTATCACTGCCGGGGGGGGCGAAAAAAAACCCCAACCCCAAAAACCCAACACCAGATTAACCAAAGGAGCACGGAAACAAAAAAAGAAAATGTGAAAAAACGGTGAAAAACAAACAAAAGGAAAAGAGGAGTCCGTGAGCTCCCTCCAAACAAATTGCCACCTGCTCTCTCTTCCTGCTTTCCATTCACTTCCTGGTTCAGCTGTGGTGCGTTCAGGGTGGTATGGCCGTAAGCAGAATAGTAGTCAACAAACACTCTATTTATGCTGATGCACTTTGACAGTGAGCTGACTTTGTTGCGAAAAAAGTCACTTTTTGCCCAAAAAGTATCTCTGAATGACTTGAAATTTTACACAGTAGTAGTCAACGTCGCCCTGAACAAGGATCCGTTGAAAATATTCACATATCTCTTAAGGAATAATTGAAATGAATTTTTTTAAATGAGGAAACGATCCATTT